>NC_080710.1:4395779-4528279 GCF_019097595.1 Hemibagrus wyckioides | reverse complement strand
TTTTTGTTGTACCATCTCTCTCCACTAGGTGGCGTGCATGCAGTTTATCAATATTGTGGTGCATTCTGTAGAAAACATGAACTTCAGAGTTCACCTGCAGTACGAATTCACACAGCTGGGACTGGACGATTACCTGGAGGTGAGAAACACACACACACACACACACACGCACACACACAGAAAACAGAAATACTTAAAATCTGTGTGTGTGTGTGTGTTAAGACATTAAAAGTGAGTGAAAGTGAGCGATTACAGGTACAGATCCAGGCGTATCTGGATAACTTGTTCGATGTTGGAGCCTTGCTAGAGGATGCAGAGACCAAAAATGCCTTACTGGAGCATCTAGAGGAAGTCCAGCAGAATAACACAGAGGTATACACACACACACACTCAAACACTCTTCCTCATCATTGTCATTTCTGGCATATTCATTAGGGATTGTGTGTGTGTGTGTGTGTGTTGCAGTTAAGCAGCAGGCTGCAGGAGTGTGAGAACGAAGCAATGGAGAAAGTGTCGAATCTGGAGAGAGAGCTTATCCAAACCACTAAGGAAGTGGAACTCTTAAAGGTACGAGTGTGTGAGTAAGAGTAAGATGCTTGTTTGGTATCAAGAAGCCCAGAATGTGCAGAAAGATTCCTACATTCCCTACACCACCACACCACCACTACCACTACACCACCACACTACCACTACAACACCACACTACCACTACAACACCACACTACTACAACACCACACTACCACTACACCACCACACTACCACTACAACACCACACTACTACAACACCACACTACCACTACAACACCACTACACCACCACACTACCACTACAACACCACACTACTACAACACCACACTACCACTACAACACCACTACACCACCACACTACCACTACAACACCACACTACCACTACAACACCACACTACCACTACAACACCACACTACTACAACACCACACTACCACTACAACACCACTACACCACCACACTACCACTACACCACCACACTACCACTACACCACCACACTACCACTACAACACCACACTACCACTACAACACCACACTACTACAACACCACACTACCACTACAACACCACTACACCACCACACTACCACTACACCACCACACTACCACTACAACACCACACTACCACTACAACACCACACTACTACAACACCACACTACCACTACAACACCACTACACCACCACACTACCACTACAACACCACACTACCACTACAACACCACACTACCACTACAACACCACACTACTACAACACCACACTACCACTACAACACCACACTACCACTACAACACCACACTACTACAACACCACACTACCACTACAACACCACTACACCACCACACTACCACTACAACACCACACTACCACTACAACACCACACTACCACTACAACACCACACTACTACAACACCACACTACCACTACAACACCACTACACCACCACACTACCACTACACCACCACACTACCACTACACCACCACACTACCACTACAACACCACACTACCACTACAACACCACACTACTACAACACCACACTACCACTACAACACCACTACACCACCACACTACCACTACAACACCACTACAACACCACACTACCACTACAACACCACTACAACACCACACTACCACTACACCACCACTACAACACCACACTACCACTACACTTCCACTACAACACCACACTACCACTACACCACCACTACAACACCACACTACCACTACACCACCACTACACCACCACACTACCACTACAACACCACACTACCACTACAACACCACACTACCACTACACCACCACTACAACACCACACTACCACTACACTTCCACTACAACACCACACTACCACTACACCACCACTACAACACCACACTACCACTACACTACCACTACACCACCACTACACCACCACACTACCACTACAACACCACACTACCACTACAACACCACACTACCAATACACTTCCACTACAACACCACACTACCACTACACTACCACTACACTACCACTACCACTACACCACCACTACAACACCACACTACCAATACACTACCACTACCACTACACCACCACTACAACACCACACTACCACTACACAACTACAACACCACACTATCACTACAACACCACTACACTACCACTACAACACCACACTACCAATACACTACCACTACAACACCACACTACCACTACAACACCACACTACCACTACACCACTACAACACCACACTACCACTACACTACCACTACAACACCACACTACCACTACACCACCACCCCTACAACATCTACATCACTACTCCAGCATTACACCACCATGATCACTACAGCTTGACCATTACACCACCACCCCTACAACATCTACATCACTACTCCAGCATTACACCACCATCATCACTACAGCTTGACCATTACACCACCATCACTACAACTTGACCACTACACCACCACCCCTACAACATCTACATCACTACTCCAGCATTACACCACCATCATCACTACAGCTTGACCATTACACCACCATCACTACAACTTGACCACTACACCACCACCCCTACAACATCTACATCACTACTCCAGCATTACACCACCATCACTACAACTTGACCACTACACCACCACCCCTACAACATCTACATCACTACTCCAGCATTACACCACCATCATCACTACAGCTTGACCATTACACCACCATCACTACAACTTGACCATTACACCACCACCCCTACAACATCTACATCACTACTCCAGCATTACACCACCATCACTACAACTTGACCACTACACCACCACCCCTACAACATCTACATCACTACTCCAGCATTACACCACCATCATCACTACAACTTGACCATTACACCACCACCCCTACAACATCTACATCACTATTCCAGCATTACACCACCATCACTACAACTTGACCACTACACCACCACCCCTACAACATCTACATCACTACTCCAGCATTACACCACCATCATCACTACAGCTTGACCATTACACCACCATCACTACAACTTGACCATTACACCACCACCCCTACAACATCTACATCACTACTCCAGCATTACACCACCATCACTACAACTTGACCACTACACCACCACCCCTACAACATCTACATCACTACTCCAGCATTACACCACCATCATCACTACAACTTGACCATTACACCACCACCCCTACAACATCTACATCACTACTCCAGCATTACACCACCATCATCACTACAACTTGACCATTACACCACCACCCCTACAACATCTACATCACTACTCCAGCATTACACCACCATCACTACAACTTGACCACTACACCACCACCCCTACAACATCTACATCACTACTCCAGCATTACACCACCATCATCACTACAACTTGACCATTACACCACCACCCCTACAACATCTACATCACTACTCCAGCATTACACCACCACCATCACTACAACTTGACCACTACACCACCACCCCTACAACATCTACATCACTACTCCAGCATTACACCACCATCATCACTACAACTTGACCATTACACCACCACCCCTACAACATCTACATCACTACTCCAGCATTACACCACCATCATCACTACAACTTGACCATTACACCACCACCCCTACAACATCTACATCACTACTCCAGCATTACACCACCATCACTACAACTTGACCACTACACCACCACCCCTACAACATCTACATCACTACTCCAGCATTACACCACCATCATCACTACAACTTGACCATTACACCACCACCCCTACAACATCTACATCACTACTCCAGCATTACACCACCACCATCACTACAACTTGACCACTACACCACCACCCCTACAACATCTACATCACTACTCCAGCATTACACCAACACCACCAAATAAAGCTCATGTTCTGCATCTTTGCCACTTCATCTGAGGTGCTATGGCCATGTCTACCTCTGTGTGTGCAGGAGAGCCTCCGGGAATCATGCTCTCAGATCTCCACCCTGCAGCAGCGAGAGCGAGAACGAGAGATGTCCAGAGAGCTGGAGAGGGAGAGAGAGAGGGACCGAGAGCGGTTATCGAGAGCGCTCGAGCTGAAGGTCCAGTCCCTCGTGGAGCAGGGGATCATCCAGATGCAGCGCTCCGAGTCTGGGTCCGTGGAACTGAACGTCATAAACAAGGCCGGAAACACACAGCTACGTCACACAAGTGAAGGTGTGTGTGTGTGTGTGTCGGTGTGTGTGTCTGTGTGTGTCTGTGTCTGTGTGTCTATGTGTGTGTATGTGTGTGTGTGTCTGCTATTGGTAGATTTTTATTGTCGAATTTTCTAAAATTTAATTTTCATTTTATTTCAGTCAAGGAGAAGATTATTGAAGCAAACCTTCCCGTGAGTGCATCCAGTGCACAGTCTCAACCTTCACCTCCAACTCCGCCCCCACCGCCAGCCCCTGCTCCTCCCCCACCGCCTCCTCCCCCACCTCCTCCCCCTCTGAACACCTTAGGAACAGGTGAGATTTCCTTCCACACTGAATATTCCCATACACTTACTTGCATGTTACTAAATGTGTGAAATGTGTGTTTCAGTTATGAGGGATAAGAAACCGATCCAGACGAAATACCGCATGCCGCTTTTTAACTGGCAGACTTTAAAGGATGAGCAGGTCGCTGGAACCGTCTTCACCGAGCTGGATGATGAAAACATTTTAGCAGTAAGTAGTCTTTTTTTTTTCTTTCTCCACATCACACCATTCCGTCACTGATTATTTCCCTATAACAGCACACCTCAAAGATTTATATACCTTCCTTACTTCAAAGCAAGCAAACAAATCTTGTTCATCTTGAATTCCTTGTGGTGTCTCATACTCCAGGAGCTGGACATGGACACTTTCGAGGAGCTCTTCAAGACAAAAGCTCAGTCTCCTCCCACCAACGTCAACACTCTGAGAATGAAAGTGGCGCGAAAATCTTCCAGTAAAATCTCCCTGCTGGAACCGAACCGAGCCAAAAACCTGGCAATAACTCTACGCAAAGGAGGCATGGATGCCAGCCAGATCTGCACTGCCATTGAGACGTGCGTGTCACACACACACACACACACACACACACACACATCCCATATAGACTCTTCATTTAGTTTGACATTTTTATTAGTTGAAAAGCAACCTGAGATTTTTTTTAAAAATGTGTAATAAAAACGTGAGACTTTTCTTCATCAAGAAGGAGCACACAGCATTCACACAGGGATTCTAGCAATATTAGTTCATATACACGACACTGATCATGATAAAAATGTAAAGCATCAACTCCCCAAAACTCAATAACTTAATAAACAAAAAAAACCTCAAATACACGGATCCACAAATTCGCAGAAGTGTTTTTTGTTCATCTGATGTCGACCTTAAAACTATGATGCAATTGCACTAAAGACTGCAAAGAATTGCACTTAATATTTTTAATGATATAAAATACATTAAAAATGTTGCTCAAAGGAAAGAAAGAGCCAAAAAAATATTGAATAAAAGTCCTTAAAAGAAAATCACAAAAATAATAAAATTTAAAAAATGTCTTTTTGATCTACTGCAATAATTAATAATAATAATAATAATAATAATAATAATAATAAAGCATTGATAAAGTATTGATGAAGTGAAAAAAACAAAAAATGTATCAGAAATGTAAAACAGAATATTCTGAAGTAAAAAAAAGCGGCCTTTTGGTCTACTGCATAATAATAATAATAAAAAAACAACATAAGGGGAAATAAACGGAATTAAAATGCAGAAATAGAAATTGCTTTCAAACATGAAGCAGCAGAAAATAAAGCAACTAAAAAAGCATTTTGGTAGACCTGAAAATAAAAAAAAATTAAAAGTAATTTAAAAAAGTAAAAAGTTTTTTTTTTTAAAAAGTAATTAAAAAAATGAACTGTAAAATATAGAGCCAATATAAATTATATATAAATAATAACATACTGAGTAAAGCTGAAAAGAATGTTAAATGTAATATTTAATGCCAATGAAAATGAATAAAAATAAATGTTTTAATTTTTATTAGAATTTTTACAAATTTTTCTGCATCTAATAATCTCTCTCTCTCTCACTCTCTCTTTCTCTCTCTCTCTCACAGGTATAATCTGAAGGCATTAAGTCTGGATTTTCTGGAGCAGTTAGAGCGTTTCGTCCCATCCGACTACGAGCTGAAGATGATCCAGAATTACGAGCACGATGGCCGCTCCGTGCTGGAGCTCTCTGAGGAAGACCGCTTCATGGCCCAGTTTGGGAAAATCCCACGACTCTGTCGGCGAATCAACACGCTCACGTTCATGGGGAACTTCAACGAGAGCGTCCAGCTCCTGAAGCCAGTTAGTATGACCTCCTCAATTTTTTTAGAATCAGTTGAAGACAATAAGAGAAAATAATCATGATATTTCTAAAATCACAAATATTCCTCATCATATATATATATATATATATATATATATATACACACACATATAATCAATATTCCAAAAACACAATTTATTTATTTTGAGATCAAATTCTTAAACTTGCATGAAATATGATTTATGTTTATTTAAAATTTTTTATATATTTATATTTATATCAAGAATTAAATGAGAATTTTGTAAATGATAAATAAATAAATATATATATATATTAATAATTAAGTTAGTTAATTAATTAATTCCCAAAATGACAAAAAGGTTATAGTATTTAATAGAGTTAAATAAAATACTTAATTTAAATTAATAGAATTTTTTTAATCAAGAGTAAAATATGAAAATTGCAACAAAATTTTTTTTTTGAGAAAATAATCATAATATTGATGAAGTCTGAAAACTAAAACTAAAAATGCTAATATTTTATTAATAATAATAATAGTAATAATAATAATAATAATAATTTAATTTTTTAAAAATAAAATTGTATTATTTTGAGAATCAACTTGAAGTTGAAAGGAAAAAATGGTAATATTTGTAAGAATGCATGAAAAAGGGCATAGATGAGAGAGAGTGAATATAGTAGTGTGTGCGACACAAAGTTAAATATTTTTAAATTTTAAATTGATGGAAAAATCTCTTGATTACAAAAGCATGTGTGTTCATAATGGGATCAAGGTAATGACAGAGATGATGTGCTTTCAGTAGAACAGTCAAGAGACTTGATACGTGTTTGTAAAAACGAGTAAGTCTAAATTTATATTTACTCAACAACTTTGGGGGAAAAAACATCTTTCCACACTGCGGTGACAATAAAGCATTTCAGCATGTTCATCAAAAAGCACCGAATTATTCAGATAATCACATAATTACACCGCTTATCTCTGCATTACCCCTGAGATGTAAATGCAGATTATTTAGATGAAGAGCAGCTTAGCATCTCTTCGCTTGATTCGGATAATGGGTTTAATTTACCTCATTTCTTTTTTTTTCCTTTTTCTGTTTTGCCTAGCAACTGAACGCCATCATTGCTGCATCCATGTCCATTAAATCCTCCGGGAAACTGAAGAAGATTCTGGAGGTACAGCACAGCACACAGGATTGGATGACCTTTTTTTTTTTTTTTTTTTTTTTTAGAACGAATATTTTTAGAACGTCGTCATTTATTTCTGTTCAAATTTTCTTGTCGTTCATTCAGATCATTCTTGCATTCGGGAACTATATGAACAGTGGCAAGAGAGGCGCGGTTTATGGCTTCCGCCTCCAGAGTCTCGATCAGGTGAGAAAACAAACATGGAAATGTGTGTGTGTGTGTGTGTATTCATGGTTTATTAATGTGATGAGAAGAAAAAACTTTCTGAAGTGTTTTATACCACAGCAATTTGCCACTAGTTACATTATTTTTCAGTACCTAAAGAACGTCATATTGTAGTTTTTATCTATTTATAGTTGCATTCAGACAAGCCTGGTCCAGCTATAAACACTTATTACTGTATACTGTTGAACAGAAGGAACAATATTATGATGTAAACATGTTACAAACCTGTTGCCATGGTGACATTTGTTTCTGTAAAGAGAGTTTATACTGTAGGTTTTCAAGTCTTCATGATTTTGTGGTTTCTCAGTAACATGGCTGTGAGAGCTGTAACTGTAAATGGATAAAAAGTCATTACAATTTTCTTTAAAATAAATACAAAATGGGTGTGTAAGAGAAATTGACGTTAAAAGAAAAAAATTATCCTACTATTCTTAGTCATTTCTAAAAGTTGATAATTTATATTTATTATTTTTATTATACTTTATATATTATATAAAATATTATATGTAATATATTTATTTGTATTATTACGAAATAGAATATTTAAAAATAAATGTATTTTTATTTATATCTCAAGAATAAAAGTATCATTTAGAATAGATTCCAAAAATTAAAAAAAAAAAAGAAGAAGAAGATGAAAGTGGCAATATTTAGTGGTAAATACTCAAATTTACAGGAATAAAGTGTTTATAGCAGCATTTTGGGGAGAAAATAACCAAACTTGCAAGAAAACAAAACAAAAAATCATAATAATAATAATAATAATAATAATAAAGAATTATATTTCTAAAGTCTAAAAGCTAAATATAAGAAAATGTCTAGGAATAAATTAGTAATGTTTTTAGAATATGGTCTTGAAGTTATGATCAATTAAAATTCTTGATTCATCAGCCTTTTAAAAATTCTTATGGCGTCACAGTCAGTGTTTCGTGCAATCTGGTTTTTCCGGCTCAAGTATATCGCCATTTTTGCCTGAACAAATATGAAATTGATCAGTTGGCACCTGAACCGGTGTTTTCTGACGTACTTAAAACCAAAGATAAAACACTGAAAAGTAAAAACAACATTAAAAGACCTTAAAATGCTCCGTAAAAACACAAACAGTGGAAGTAATCTGGAGAAGTGAATAAAAGCATGAAAAACTGTTTCTCTCTGTGAACAAAAAGGACAGTCATGTGCAATATCACAATTTAAAATGGATATAAAAGAGTTCACAGAGATAATACAGTGTAAAATTGGAGGTCGGCAGCTTTTTTGGTTAATGGTGGTTTGTAAAGTGCCCTCCACTATGGTTTAAAATCATCAGTAAAACCATGTACACTTCTCCATGGGGTGTCTACGCTCCCACTAAGCTTTTTCTTATTTAAAACCTTTACACACGCTCTGTAGAGCAGCTTCCCCGACACTGACCCAAAGTCCATCTCCCCTTCGCCCCGGCACTCCAGGAGGGGGCCGGCACACCCGTCGAGGTCAGGAGCAATGTTCAGCTGGGGAAAGGGTTCGTCCTCTGCAGGACCTGTGTGCTGATAGTCCATTAGCTGAACACGCTCCTCTGATGTCAATGCAGATTTCCAGCAGTGTAGAAGCTGACTGACAACACGCAGGGACCGCAGTCCCACATGCACTGCCAGGTCCTCTGCCCTCGACAATTCTGACCCTGCGATGTTCACAAGCTCCCGGAGCGTAACGATCCCTGAGGAGATGATTGTTCTGGTCAGTGCAGGGATGGTCACACTGGAGATGTCCAGTCGCCCGCCGTACACCAGAGGCTCCTCCAGCAGCCAGTGTAGCATTCTGCAGCCCTTGTTCTGTTTCTTAGAAAAGTTCCACATTTTAAAAAGTCCACGGTAAAAGGCTGGTAATCCTGAAATGTATTTTCAAGCATTCTTGTGTCCATTAAAAACAACGCTCTGTCCAGCCCCAGTCCTTGAACTGTTCGTAATAATCCACTGGCTGTTGCTCTCCATACCAAGTCTCTGGGTCCAGTGAGGAGTCTCTGGATGAACTGGAGGCAGAAGGCTGCAGCTCTGCTGGACAGCTGGACCAGCCCCTGTCCTCCTTCCTCCTTCGGCAGATGAAGAACACCCTGTGGAATCCAGTGTAGACCGTCCCAGAAGAAGTCCACCAGCAGGGCCTGGATGTTCACTAGCAGGTTCAGCGGTGGATCCACGCATGCCAGCTTGTGCCAGAGGGACGACGCGGCGAGGTTGTTGATGACCAGCGTTCTCCCCCTGTAGGACATCTTTGGAACCAGCCACTTCCACCTGCTCAGTCTGCCCTTTACATGCTCTACAGAGCCTTCCCAGTTTTTGTTTAAAATCTCATTGAAGGTTGCCCTCCTCCCCACTCCACAACTAAAATGGCAGAGGATAAAATCTGAAAGTCATTTAAAATATCAGTT
Source organism: Hemibagrus wyckioides (assembly GCF_019097595.1). Classification (NCBI taxonomy): domain Eukaryota; kingdom Metazoa; phylum Chordata; class Actinopteri; order Siluriformes; family Bagridae; genus Hemibagrus; species Hemibagrus wyckioides. The sequence continues at coordinate 4,518,105 of NC_080710.1, read as the reverse complement.
AAAACATTGACATCATTCTGTGTGTTTATCATCACTACCTGATCATCTGCATAGGCTGATAAACATATTGAGGCATTAAGCGTGAGTGGACCAGCGTGAGTGGACCAGCGCCCCCTGTGCTGTAATGTCTAACAGGTCATTCATTTTGCCTTTTTTATTTTTGAGGGCTTCAACATGCCCTCGATTTCCAGTGGCCTCCAAACGCTGGAGTTCCACTATTTCTATCTCCAGAGCTTTCAGAGATCTAACAATGTCTCTTGTGACGTTAAGAGTGTACTGCTGACAAAATTCTTTTATTTGTGTTTTAGTCACATCCCCACCACAGCTGAAGTGAACCAAAAGCTGCCTTCTCATGTTTAAAACAATTCCATAAATAAATAAAAGACTCTTTAAAATTAGCGTCTTCTAAAAGTGCAGTGTTAAAATGCCAGTAGGCACTCCTAGGTTTAACCTTCTCTTTTAGTACACTGTACCATGCTATGGTCAGAGATACCTACTGGAACAATAAAACACTAAAAAAACATCAGCTGATGCTTAAAACCATAAAAACGATCTAATCTTGCCAGGGAGAGTGTGTTATCTATGGCATGGGCCCACGTGTACTGTCTCTTATTCTTATGAAAAGTTCTCCATACGTCACTTAACTCTTGGGCCTCCACCATCTCCCACAGACCCTTACGGGAAGCCACATGAGGTTCTGTGTGGTTCCAATCTAAAATATCTGTAGTACAGTTAAAATCACCACCCAAAATCTCTGCAGTGTTGCAGTCAGCAATAACATTATTCAACATGTCTAAAAACGTCATCCTCTCCACTGCACTAGTGGGAGTGTACACACAGATAAAAACTAAAACCTCATTCTCATAAAAAGTTTTCACTTTTAAAAGCCTCCCATTTAAAATCTCTTCAACTGAATAAAAACTGAATAAAACTGCGAGCAAAGAGCAAGGCAACTCCAACACTGAGCGTTGTGTTATGGCTTAAAATCACCAACCCATCCCACTCCTTCACCCAATCAGCAGCATTGCTGGTATCGCTGTGGGTTTCTTGCAGCATGGCAACGTCAATGTGCTTCTGCTTTAAAAGACCGTACAGTTTAGCTCTCTTATTCTGTTCTCTTGCTCCATTAACATTTAAACTCACAATATTAATTCCAATCATTAAAATAAATAAAACTAAACAGAGGGTAAAAACCACTCTAAAATAAAAAACACCACACATTATTCATCACCAGAGTTTTCCTTGTTCACTCTAGTTATCAGTTTCTTCAGACGGAAAATTTCAACATCAATAAAAGCTCCTTCTCTTCTGAAGAACTTAAAGTTGTGAATAAATTGTTTATGGTCAGGGAAAAACTCTTCTAATGCCACGTTCTTTTGCCATTTGGTAGTCCTCTGCACTATAAATGACATTAACCTGTTCCTCCTGAGAGTCAAACGTTAAAACCAAGTCTGACATGCAGTCGTCACTGTCTGATTCCTCCACCTTTGTGTGTCTTTTTTTTGCTTGCTTTTTTCCCCGTCCCTTACCTTGTTTTTTCCTTTTATTTGGAACTTTAAAAACGGGCTCATCCACCATATCCACGTCTCCCCTGTCCCCCTGCACTGGTGTAGTGTCCGGTGTTTCCGGGCGGTCGCTCTACACCTCCGTGCCTGCCTCTGCCAGCACAGGCAGCTCCAGCACTGCACCAGAACCCACTGAGCTCTTCTCAGTGGAGCACGGCTTCTCCTGGTCCAGTTTTCCGCAGCCGGTCCGGCCGTGCACGGCTTTTCCGTTGCTGGCTTGGCTCCAGTGGGCTTCTGGGCTGCAGGCTGGGCTTGGGATTCACTTTCCTTCAGGTCTAGTGCAACAGCAGCTCCGAGACCCTCAGCAGCCGGCCAAACTGTAGCCGCAGGGGGAACGACTCCAGCTGACTCAGCTGCGTCCTGCCTCGGTCGCTCAGAAACACTGGGGTCACTCTGCCTCTCAGGGCAGGCTCGAACAAGGTGTCCTGTTTTACCACATTTAAAACACTTCATATCAGCATCAGAGGAAACAAAGATGTTGTAATCGAATCCTTCCACACTGAATTTAAAAACAACATTAAGCTTCTCCACATCTTCTCTGAGGACCATAAACACCATTCTTCTAAATGAAACCAAGTGTTTCACCAGTGGGGACTTACAATCGAGGGGGATTTTCTTAATGGGGGAGACAATTTGCCCGTAGTGAGACAGCTCTTTACAGATAGCCTCGTCAGAAATAAAGGGAGGGACATTGGACAACATGACCTTCTTAGATGGGGAACTGAGGGGAGAAACCAGTACTGACTCATTATTAATCACAATACCCTTCTGAATCAGCTTTTTCACTTTCTCAACATTATTCAGAAACACCACAATGGCACTGTTCATTCTGGAGGCAGAGACAATGTTCTCATGCCCCACCACATTACCGATGTTCATTCTGGAGGCAGAGACAATGTTCTCATGCCCCACCACATTACCGACTGCTAAACAACATTCTTCAACACTCGCCAGACACACAACACGGACACCATGCCGGACACACAACACGGACACCGTGCCGGACACACAACACGGACACCGTGCCAGACACACAACACGGACACCGTGCCGGACACACAACACGGACACCGTGCCGGACACACAACACGGACACCGTGCCGGCGAGTCAAACTCTCACACAGCCTCGCGTTCAGATCCGCCATAACCACGCTTCACAGACACGCTACTCACACACACACCTGCACACACCCACAGACATGCACACACTCACAGTTATTATCCATACACACACACAATAAGTATATAAATATTCCCAGATTTTCAATGGAAAATAATCGCACTTAGTGCCGAAAAAACTGGCAAAACGCCAAACGCTCTCACACGCCACACTCGCCTCTCTGCCACGCATGCACAGAGAGAGAGAGAGAGATTTGATATTTTCTGTACTTATGATGCTTATGCTTTTGCTCAGCTCCTGGACACAAAGTCGACAGATCGCAGACAGACACTGCTGCACTTCCTGGTCAGCATCATACAGGAGAAATTCCCACATCTACACACCTTTCATACTGAGCTGCACTTCATGGACAAAGCAGCAATGGGTGAGCGAGTACACACACACACACACACACACACACAAAGATGGTGATAACACACAAATGTTTTTTTTTCTGTTCCTCTCAGTCTCCCTGGACAGCATTTTGTTAGACGTCCGTGCCCTCGAGAAAGGAATGGAAGTGACCCGGAAGGAGTTTGAGGAACAAAAAGACAATTTGATCCTAAAGGACTTCCTGTCCAACAACAGCAGTCTGATGGACACTGTGGTTAAAGACGCAAATACCGCCCAGGTGTGAATTTCTGTTTTTTAAATTATTATTATTTATTTGCATGGCATTCGACTCTTCTTGAAGGGTAGCCTTCAGGTCATTGAGGTTCTGGGGTGCAGGGTTACGAGCCTCTACATGGCAACTCAGCTGATCCCATAGGTTTTCTATGGGATTCAGGTCTGGAGAAAGTGCAGGCCACTCCATCTGAGGTACCCCAGCCTCCAGCAGCCGTTCCCTAATGATGCAACCTCGATGAGCAGGAGCATTGTCGTCTATGAAGATGAAATTAGGCCTGTGTTGTTCATGCAGGGTCACAATGACTGGATTAATGATGTTATTCAGGTAGTATCGGCTTGTCACTGTACCATTCACAAGATAGACACACCTGCCCAGACTGTAACACCACCACCACTAAAGGCTCGTCTGGTGACAACAGTGGCTGATGCATAGCGCTCTCCTTGACATCTCCAACATCGTTGGCAGCCATCATTTCTGCTCAACGTGAATCGACTTTCATCAGAGAACAGCACAGAGAGGCCCACTGGTCCCTCGTCCAGCGTAAATGCTCCCTGGCCCGACGCCTGTGCCTGGTGGTGTGGTCAGGTACCCTTGCAGGTCGTCTAGTTATGCAGGCCACGCTGATGTAAACGGTTTCGAATGGTCTGACATGACACTTGGGTGCCTCTCACCTCCCTTAAATGTGCCTGGAGTTGAGTGGCATTCATCATCCGGTTCCACAGGGCACTGTTCACAATGAAGCGGTCATCAACGTGGGATGTGGCCAAAGGACATCCACTTCTATTCCTTTCTGTGACTCTTCCAGTCTCTCTGAATCTCTGTCGCAACCTGCTGATGACACTCTGTGACACTCTAAGCTCAGTGGCCACTTCCCTCTGAGAACATCCTGTTTGAAGCCTCACAATGGCGAGTTACTGTTGATCAATTGTTAGGTGTGGTCTTGGTCTCATGATGTCAAAATGTGAACAGCATGATGAAGAGGACTGTTTAAATACCAATTCTAATTGAACCAGAAAATTTATTGGTCGATTCATGGATCAAACACCAGTTGTGAATTTTGCCATTAAGCACCTTGTTAGAGAACAGCAAGTTCTGCAGAAAGTACTGAAACACTGAACAGTTGGACATGTGCATTCAAAAGTGTAGAGAAGGTCAAATTAAGTTCATCTGTAAAGGTTATAGTGCATTTTAGGCGCATCCCGAAATTTCACCCGAAAGCCGATTATCCTTAACTTTTTGTGAGTAGTGTATATATAAATAATAAAACGGACACTAATACACAAAAGAACATCAATCTCTCTCTCTCTCTCTCTCTCTCTATTTAGGAGGTGTATGAATCAGTGGTGGAGTACTTTGGAGAGAATCCCAAAACCACTCCCCCTTCTATGTTCTTCCTAATATTCATTAGGTTCATTAAAGCTTATAAGGTAACTTAAGCTTAAAATATCATTTTTAATGCCATGGTTGTTATTTTGGTCATTTGTTGTAAACACAGCACAGTACTTATGTAAAAAATGATTCAGGAAGCGATAAGTGGGTGACAGAGAATGTTGGTCAATTTGCATATTCATTAGTTGTTGCGTTACTGAAGTGCAGCTGAAGAACGTAGCTTCACACATTTTTGCTCCATTCACATTGTATGGGTTTCAGCTTCAGCTGTTTATATTATGTCTATTTACTTTAATCTCATTCAGCAGTAATGTTGTAGACAGGTCTGCTAAATGAAACTTAGGATCAAACTCCAACTTCTCTTCTTAGACGGCTGAACAGGAGAATGAGCAGAGGAAGAGAGACAGCTTCATGGGAGACGATGCAAGCAAAGGGACGGCCATGCTGGATGCCGACAAAAGTGGAAGCAACGTAAGAGTGTGGGCTTAAAGAAAGAGTTTAAAAATGGAGGAACAAAAGAAACTGAGTGGAATAATCTACCTTAAGAGAAAGATGGTAGTTTGATAGGAAAGCTCCTGTAGTAATCGTAAACCTTTTGCCGATGTTCATGGTGTTTCCCGCTAAAACAGAGAAAAGGTCTGGAGACCAGAGCAAACCTGTCGATAAACATTTCATTCTTGCTGTTCAGCAGATGCCCATGATGCCACGCTTGGCACAGGTGGACCTGATAGCAGAGCTGAAGCGAAGACAGGTGTCCCCTCTGATGCGTGAGGGCAAGGACGGCACCATTGAGGACATCATCACAGGTCAGCATACGCATCAGATTTGTGCACACTTCCAGTCTGTCTTTATGACCTTTCCTATTTCCTGTTCTTTTCTCTTAAGACTCACTTGTTCTGCTTGGTCTCTTCTCTCTACCTCTTAGCTTTGAAAGCTGTTCCTTTCACGGCTCGTTCAGGGAAGCGCTCGTCCCGGCTGCTCTCTGACTCCAACTTCAATGATTTGAGTCCTTCATAGACTCCTTTCTCTCTTTCTCTCTTTCTCTGGTAGTGATTTTGCCTTTTCATGCCCTCTCCCTAGGCAGTGTTTCAATTTTGCAGTGATTGTCTCTCTCTCTCTCTCTCTCTCTCTATCTCTGTACAGGTCTGAGAAATCAACCCTACATAAGAGCTGACGGAGCGAGACGCAGCTACAAATGGAAACCAGCACAGAAGCTCCAAGTGTCTTCAGATATCTCTCTCTAACACACCCACGCAAACACACACACACAAACACACAGAGGCATGCACAAATGCAGAGAACTTGTATCAACAATCAGGATTTGTCAAAGGCATGGTCAGAGATTGATCATTCTGACTCTTGCATGAACAGGATTTTAATCTGTTGTATGTAAACCAGCGCATTGTGATCATCACGCTTGGGAAGATTCAGTCCTGATTCTGCTGAACATTAATGCTTCAAGATATTTTCAATAACATCTGCTTATGTTCTGGTTGGAATGTGTTTTATAGTGGGGAACTGTTGCTTTATGTACATGTAAACTTATTAATCAATAAAACGCATCTGATTACACAGAGTTGGGCTTCACTGAGTCGGATTATTAACACACGGTTAATAACATTATAATAACATTGCAGAATTATGTGGTATGAACATTATGCCATTGAAAAAATAGTGCATGGTTTTTACACAATAATAACAATTACACAACTGTGCGAGCTTTGTCGTAATAACATAGTAATCATGTGTTGTAATAACATTTTTAGGACATTTTAATACAGACCTTGGTTAGACCACTGTATTAACATTGTTGTAACATGGTAATAATGTGTATTTTTTATAACTACAACAGCCTTAATTATAAAATTGTTGGAATCGTGTTTTGTTTGTCACCAGCGTGCAGCAATAAACAGTAAAACATAAACAAACACATAATCACAGTAATTATCAACACATACAGTATACAAACAGTGCAGCAGGAGCAGAAATTGCAGCAAATTATCCAGTGAATAAAGAAAGACAATAATAATTACAATATGCACAGAACATGAAGAGAAACTCCACTCAGGATTGAACCCAGGCCCCTGGAGCTGGCAGGGGGCAATGCTGCCTGATGTGCTGATGTGCCAGGAGCATTCTTCTGCAATAGCACTAGTTGATTGAAATTTCTGCAAATAAACATTTTTAACAAATGTTTTATTAATTGTTACATTTGCTAATTAACCTAAAAATAATGAATATTTTTCAGTTATTAGTCACTGAGTGAATGTAAGTCTTTCAAATAATCTAATAACTGCAGGAAACAATACACACACACACACACAAACAACTAACTCTGGAATGTTTGACAGCTGTGTAGGGATAAAATATTTACTTAACTTTAAACTTTATCATTTTTTTTCTCTATACTTTTCTCTATACTCTATACTCTATACTTCTGTAAAGCTGCTTTGAGACAAAGTCCAGTATATATATATATATATACAAATAAATTGAATTGAATTGAATTGAATGTTTTTAAGTCACCTTTTTAACCGAAACCTCTCTAAGCCCCACCTCCTTTCCTTCCCTTTCGTGGCCCATGCACGCTTCTGAGCTTGAAAATCCAACAGAAACAAACAAAGAAGGTTTGCGTGAGTTTGGTGTGGAGGATCATGACTGGCCTGCACAGTTGACTTTTGACCTCAATCTGATAGAACACCTTTGGGATGAATTAGAGTGGAGACTGTGAGCCAAGACCTTCTCGTCCAGCATCAGTGCCTGACCTCACAAATGAGTTTTTAGAGGAATGGTCAAAAATTCCCACAAACACACTCCTAAACCTTGTGGAAAGCCTTCCCAGAACAGTTGAAGCTGTTATAGCTGTAAAGGGCGGGAGACAACTCCATATTAAACTCATGTGCATGTAAAGGCAGACGTACCAGTTTTGGCCTGGCTCGCAGTCTCCACTCTAATTCATCCTAAAGGTGTTCTATCAGGTTAAGGTCAGGTTGAGGTTTTATTGCAGATCCGAACACACTGTGGTGGTACTGTAGTCGCCAAGTCCAGTGAAAAGAAGCTTGCATTACAGTTTTAAAGGCCTTGAGTGGGCAGGCCTTGAAGGTATGACAATACAAAGGCCTTGAGGGAATACTCTTAAAGGCTGCGTCTTTGTTTTCACAGAGTTCCGGACGCCGCCATTCAGCTAGCCAGTGTTTCGTGTCGACAGGAATGCAGCTCTTTGCAGTAAGACTCGCGGTGGCGGTGTGTGTGTTTACATCAACACGGAATGGTGTAAGTACTCTGTAATTGTGTCTAATTACTGCTCATCACTAGTGGAGTTTGTGACTGTCAGATGCAGACCTTTTTATTTGCCACGGGAATTCACTACCGCTTTCATTTTCAGAGTGTACTTTCCCCCCAGCGCTAATGCTAAGGAGGCTTTGTGCGAGCTGTACGGAGCTATTAGTGAGCTGCAGAACGCTCACCCCAAAGGACTGTTTATCATCGCCAGAGATTTCAACCATGCAAATCTCAGAACAGTGCTCCCTAAATTCCAGCAGCCTGTGGACTTTGCAACGAGAGGGGTGAACGTATCATGCAGAGCCCCGCCCCCACCTCGGCTACTCGGACCACATCTCTGTTATGTTGATTCCAGCATACAGACCACTCGTCAGACGCTCTAAACTGGTTCTGAAACAGGTTAAGACCTGGCCTGCAGGAGCCATCTCTGCTCTTCAGGACTGTTTTGTGTGCACTGACTGGGACATGTTCAGGGAGGCTGCAACCAACCGCGACTCTATCAACTTGGAGGAGAACACTTCATAAGTGACCAGCTACACCGGCAAGTGCATCAATGACGTGACTGTCTCCAAGACCATCACCACACGCTCCAACCAGAAGCCGTGGATGACTGCAAAAGTGCGTGCTCTCCTGAAGTCGAGAGACTCTGCCTTCAGAGCAGGGGACAGGGCGGCCTTAAAAACAGCAAGGGCCAAACTGTCCTGAGCCATCAGAGAGGTGAAGCGCACACACGAACAAATTCTACGCTCAGTTTGAGGTACAGAACAACGTAACAGTGAGGAAGAACAAACCTCCTCCAGAGGACAAGGTGCTCTGTCTCACCACAGCTGATGTGAAGAGAACTCTGTGCAAAGTTAACCCACGGAAATCTGCTGGACCAGACAACATTCCTGGCAGAGTGCTCAGTGAGTGTGCAGAGCAGCTAGCAGATGTCTTCACTGACATCTTCAACATCTCTCTGAGCAGCTCCATCATCCCAACGTGCCTTTAGACAATGACTATCATCCCTGCGCCTAAGAAGTCTACGGTTTCCTGCCTCAATGACTATCGTCCCGTCACACTCACACCAATCATGATGAAATGCTCCGAGAGGCTCATCATGAGGCACATCGAGTCACAGCTACCACTCTCACTGGACCCCTTGCAGTTTGCATATCGTCCTAACCGCTCCATGGATGATGCCATCAGCACAACCCTCCATCTGGCCCTCACATACCTGGACTGTAAGGACTCATATGTACGAATGCTGTTAATAGATTTCAGTTCAGCATTCAGCACAATCATTCCTCAGCAGCTGATTGAGAAGCTGAGCCTGCTACGCCTGAACACCTCTCTCTGCAACTGGATCCTGGATTTCCTGACTGGGAGACCTCAGTCAGTCCGGATCGGGAACAGCATCTCCAGCACCACCACACTGAGCACTGGAGCTCCTCAGGGCTGTGTGCTCAGTCCATTGCTGTTCACTTTGCTGACTCACGACTGTGCAGCAATGCACAGCTCCAACCACATCATCAAGTTCACCGATGACACGACCGTGGTGGGTCTCATCAGCAAGAACGACGAGTCAGCATACAGAGAGGAGGTGCAACAGCAGCCTGGTGTAAAGCCAACAACCTCTCTCTGAACATCGGCAAGACTAAAGAGATGGTTGTTGACTTCAGGAGAACACAGAGTGACCATTCTCCACTGTTCATCGACGGATCCTCTGTGGAGATAGTCAAGAGCACCAAATTCCTTGGTGTCCATCTGGCAGAGAACTTCACCTGGTCACTCAACACCAGCTCCATCACCAAGAAAGCCCAGCAGCGCCTCTACTTCCTGAGGAGGCTGAGGAAAGCCCATCTCCCGTCCCCCATCCTGACTGTGTTCTACAGAGGGACCACCGAGAGCATCCTGAGCAGCTGCATCACTGCCTAGTTTGGGAACTGCACCGTCCCGGATTGCAACACCCTTCAGCGGATAGTGAGGACAGCTGAGAAGATCATCGGAGTCTCTCTCCCCTCTATCACAGACATTTACACTACACACTGCATGTACCGGAGCATTCGGGCCCTCACAACCAGACAGTGTAACAGTTTCTTCCCTCAAGCCATCAGGTTCCTCAACACCCAGGACTGAACTGTACAAAACTCTCTCTCTCTCTCTCTCTCTCTCTCTCTCTCACACACACACGCACACTCTCTCTCTCTCTCAACTCTGTGGACACACACACACATAAGTTATATTGTTCATTATTTATTGCACTACCTCAACCCTTGTGAATACTTCATCTACTACTATATTTATGTTTATTTCTATTTGCACTACCTCAACAACTGCTGCTACTGCAGTTTTGCAGAGGCCGCTATATATATATATATATATATATATATATATATATATATATATATATATATATATTTATATATTTATATATATGATGCTGTTTAAAGAAAAACCTATTTTACCACCTGGTCTGATCGGTAGGCATGAAGAACGTGCTGGAAACAAGTACAGCACAAAATTGACCTGTTTTGGAAAACAACATGACTCTAGTGAATTTTAATAGAGGGCGATTAAGTACTTAGTACTTTAGTAATGATTCTACCCAGAAATCATAAAAGATGCAAAAGTAGAGTATGTGTTAAGACACAAATCAAAGTACTGGAAAGACCTATTACTGAGTTATGTCTCTTGCATGAAGAGATATTAAGTGTTTAGATATTAAGGTATTAGATAGTTATTAGATTAGATATTAAGTGTTTAATCATTTTTTAATCATGTATTCTCTATTGGACATATTGGTGCTTTATGTATATTTCAATTTATTTTGTATAGCGCCTTTTACAATAAACATTGTCTCAAAGTATATATAAAATACTATTTGACCTTGACACACACACACACACACACACAAAGGCTGTGGAATTTTTCATTAAAAGAATTTTTTATGGTCTTTATGACTGTTTTTTTTTTGTTTTTTTTACATATTATTATGCCGGTATGGATATTCCTGGTTTATGTAGTTATGACTTAACTGCTATTGATTATAATATTGGCAATTCAAATAATATAATTCGAAGCCGTTTCTACTCTTTCTTTTTCTGCTAAATTAATTTTTGATATATTTGGTATATTTGGAGGTATTGATGTGAACAAAGATGATTTTTAATATTTTTATATTTTACATAATAATAATAATAATAATAATAATAATTATTATTATTATTATTATTATTATTATTATTATTATTATTATTATTATTATTATTATAAAAATATACTTTTAGTTTGATATTTTTAATTATTATTTATTTATTATTATTGTTGTTGTTGTTGTTGTTGTTGTTATTGTTGTTATCTAGATACATGTATTTTGTGCCGATGGTTTGCTATGTTTGGTGTGAGGTCATGGGGCAAAGGCTATATGACATATGCCAGTTAACAAAGTATGAAGGATGTGAGAGTGTGTGCATAATCTAAACTCCTAGGTTTTCTCCAACTTCAGAACAAATGGTCCAAACAGTGTTTTAGAAAAAAAAAAAGAAATAAAACAAAGTTGATTACAGTAAAATTATATACACAAACTCAGTGATCATTTTATTCCGACTTCACCGGTCCAGTTATAACTTGTTTCATACTCACCCGTCTAATTTGGCTAAACCCGTGTCCACTGGTAGCTTCAGAGACCTTCTCTTGGATGACAGGATTGTAAATGCTCTCTGCTGGTGTCACCCATTTCACCTGCCTCATGGATTTGATGCCTTGAGATGCTTTTCTGCTCATTATGGGTGTAAAGAGTGGTTGCATTGTACTTCTTCCACATGGTGGCGTGAACAAGCAGATGTAAAGGTGTTCCTATTAAAGTGGCTTTAATAGTTAAATGAGTAAACCAGGACTAAATCGTAACCCAATTTTGATTTTTATGTAAAACATCCGTAATAAAAATAAAAAAGAGAGAAAGAGAGCATGATAATAAAGATTCAGACCGTAGTACAAGATTGAACACTTTAATACTCACAAAAACACAACAGTAATATACAAAACCAACAGTCTCTGGTACATAAGGTTCATTATTTTTTTTCCCCCACCCCACAAGAGCAGCATTATAATTTCTCCATACAGCTGTTATTCGTATTGGTTGGAAATGTGCATTCAGTTGTTTATTGTTCTAATCACAGTTTTGAACAATAGTTTTAGTTACGAGGTTTACAGACGACAGTAAAGCGAGCGAGCGAGATCAGCTCACTGACACGTACATGATATGATACTATCTTATAACCAAAAAATATGTTTTGTATTGTTTTGTTTTGGTTTTTTTATACAGAATTCATTTCTATTTTACACTCAAAAAACAGCGTACAGAGTTGCTTCTGCATGCAGACTTCAGGTACATGCAGTTTCGCCAACGTGGTCTCACAGAGGCAAAATTCGCAAGAATTCACTCGAGCTTTTCGTATGAAAGCTGGAAGGAGTCGTTAGCCGGTGGGTGTAAAATATTCATCCGAATTGCTCTCGCTCTTTTTGGAATCTTACGAATTTTGCATGATTGTTTTCTCACTAACATCTTGTTATTAACATTAAAATAAAAAAAAAATTCTTACATACAAAGTCACTAAATTAGTACACTATAATAACACAGTCTATGTACAGTTCAGGTTTTTTTCGACACTTTTCCTTTCACGCTTTCATTCGGAGACATTCCTACGTGTGCTTTTGCAGTTTATTTTGCAGACAAGCCGATTGAAAACCAAGAGATCTGTGCTTCTGTGTCACCCAAGAATTAAAAGTGCAACGCATAGAAAAGAAAGAATCTCTTGTTTTATGCTAGCGGCTGTATTTTCAGGGCTGAATCTTGAAAAATCCTCTTCGGGAGGACTAGCAGCAACGACTAAAGGTCCACTGCAGTAATAATATCATATAGTAAGTTTCATTTGTGGTATTTTACAAACTCTAAGACGCAAAACTTGTAATTATGTAATGCTTCTCAATGTAATATGTAATTTTTCTCAGTTTGTAGCAAAAGAACAAAAATTACAGCCTAACTAACAGGACAAAAACTAACAATGAAGCAAAACTAAAGAGACAAAACCAGTCCAGCTCTTAACTACGGCAACTCTAATGGGACAAAAACAATACAGTCCTTAACTACGGCAACATTAAAAGGTCAAAAAGTAACAGGGCTGTGAACCCAAGTCGAGAGTAAACAATATAGACGAGTACAGCAATGCTAAAGAGACAAAAAGTGGACAAAAACATGGAGGCAACACTAACAGGACAAAAAGTTACATGGAGGCAACACTAACAGGACAAAAAGTAACATGGAGGCAACACTAACAGGACAAAAAGTAACATGGAGGCAACACTAACAGGACAGAAATTAACATGGAGGCAACACTAACAGGACAGAAATTAACATGGAGGCAACACTAACAGGACAAAAAGTAACATGGAGGCAACACTAACAGGACAAAAAGTAACATGGAGGCAACACTAACAGGACAGAAATTAACATGGAGGCAACACTAACAGGACAGAAATTAACATGGAGGCAACACTAACAGGACAGAAATTAACATGGAGGCAACACTAACAGGACAAAAAGTAACATGGAGGCAACACTAACAGGACAAAAAGTAACATGGAGGCAACACTAACAGGACAAAAAGTAACATGGAGGCAACACTAACAGGACAGAAATTAACATGGAGGCAACACTAACAGGACAAAAAGTAACATGGAGGCAACACTAACAGGACAGAAATTAACATGGAGGCAACACTAACAGGACAGAAATTAACATGGAGGCAACACTAACAGGACAAAAAGTAACATGGAGGCAACACTAACAGGACAGAAATTAACATGGAGGCAACACTAACAGGACAGAAATTAACATGGAGGCAACACTAACAGGACAGAAATTAACATGGAGGCAACACTAACAGGATAAGAGTAACATGGCAGAAAAACAAACTACACTTAAAGTAACTGTTGAGAGTCTTAACTACGACGCAGATGGGACAAAAGCTCAGGGTGACGTCACTAATAAAAGAAAATCACCACAGCGCTTTGTCTACTGTAACTCTAACAGGACAAATGTAACAGGAAGTCAAAAGTATTGGGATGAGCTAAGTAGAGAAAAGTACTGGGGTGCCAGCAAAACTACATTGAACTTAACCAATGGGATAAAAACAATACTGTCTTGAAATAGAGCAACACTAATAAGACAGCCCATAATTACAGCAACACTAACGGGATAAAAATAATAATAATAATAATACTGTCCTTAAATATAGCAACACAAAAACGAATACTATGAAGTTGAGCAACAATAATAGGACAAAAAAATTTACTAGACTGCATTAGTAAAGGGTAAACATCCAATAAAAAAAAGGGGGTGGAGCTTTCGGAATGCGTCTTAGAGCGTATAAAATACGTGTACATTCGCGTCTAATGCAGCTCTGATTGTCTTTATCTGGTTTACTGATAAAACGGCAAAATCTGGTGTGCTTTTTAATTAAAAAAAAGTTTTCAAAACGGTTCCAATTAATATCCAACGTTGTATGTTTAAAAAAAAAAAATGCTCTGTGATTTTAAAAAGATAAGTGAAATGACATGTTTTTTGAGGGAAAAAAATCGGGTTTTCTCACTTTACTATTCAGATTCTTGTGCATTCGATCGTCATTAAAATTGTTAGAATAAACTCTGTCTCTGTATATATTTCTATATTAAAACCAACTCTAATGGAATATATCAGGTATTCTTTCACTAACACTCTTTCTGAAAATAAGCGCACCTCGCTCGACAGGTTTCCTTTTTTTGTTTTATTTTCTGTGCACTCGTTTCCTTCTGAAATACAAAAATACAAAAGATTCTAATCATACAAACACTATATAGTAGGCATATTTCCTAAACACAATTTTGGTAATAAATACATCTAAATTAGTCACAGTTATCACAGTTAGTTGCTAATTCCGTATATGCATTTCATGGATCGTGAGGTCTCTCCGTAAGTGCTATGTTGTTTGTTAGGTTTCTGTTTCTTTCGAGGTGTCTATGGTGTGGTGGAAAATTCAATTTTTTTGACTTGATTTTGACCCTCCAAATTTAGTTGTTCAACCAAGACATTACTTTTTTTTTATTTAGTTATGCACTGAAGCTGCAAGATTAAACAATTAATAAAAGTCTAATTAATAAATATGAATAAAATAGCTACCTGGTGGTTGAGTATTAGGTTATTGATGGTTTACAGCACAACAGCTGGGCCCCGTCTCCAAAATATAATTTGGGATTTATACTGGAAACCTGAAAGATTTTACAGCACCAGATTGTATTTTTTTTGTGTATTTTATTATACTGTGGATTGGTCAAAATGTTGTTGATTCATTTTCTACAGCAGCATTTTCAAGTCAATTTTTATAATATTTGTATTCGTCATGATTCCCGAATTTTTCAAGCACTTTTTCGAAATTTTCCACACGTTTTCTGAAAGACATGTCACAGGTTTATCATCGAAAGTCATTACATGCTGTGTGTGTGATTACACAGGAAGGGGTTTAGACGAAGAATCGTGTGCTTGCAGTTTCACAACCTCAAGTAGATTTCCACACCAAACAAGTTAAATTTTGCAAATTTTGAAGTCGCAAAATCGAATCTTTTTTATCTCAACATTGTCTGATGAAGGAGTTAGTTCTAATACATCGTCATTTTTATAGTAACAGCTTGTTCAGAGAGACTTGTTTGGCAAACATTTAACAAATGTAACCTTTTATTTTTGTGAGCTTCAGGGAAATCTTCAGGGCAGAGCATGTTGTGCTTTGCGGTTTTTCTGCAACATGATCAACTGCCTTTTTTGCTCTAGTTGTTGTTAACTTGAGAGTTTATAGCTTCTATAGGATAACTGACGTGTTCTGATGTTCCACAGTTACGTCCAAGTAACTAGAAATGGATAAAAAGTACACTGATCGTTTAAAAATGACATCAAATTGTGACAAATTGCTGTGGCGTAAATTCCTTTACTGAAAAACCATCAACTTCTAGGTGATGAATTTGCTGATTATTATTATTATTATTATTATTATTCTTTCTATATATCATGTTTTATTCCTTATTAAACCTAGTAGCTTAGTGATGTCATAACGTAGCTTAATAACGTTGAATCGAGTACAGGAAAAGTCTGATATTGTTTTATGGAAATGTTATTCAGTGCCAGTGAGTTCTTTTTTATTAGTTATATTAAGTTATCTATAGACTTGCAGCTCCAGAGCAAAACTAAAGAAACTGAATAAACAAAAATACATTTCGTTTGTCACTAAACCTTTTCGCTTTTGATAAATCCCATGACATTTGCTCACTTCACACCTGTGTATGGGCTACAGATTAAATACCCAGTGGTGTTGATGTTGATGTTATTTACCTGTACATACAGTGATACATTATTATTACATTTAATTACTCTAACTTACCCTAATGTATTAGATATAACAAGTGCAAGCCTGCCGTTCAGTATCCTACTCAGGGTCCCGTGCATGCGTCGTCCTCGCGGTTCACCTTCACGGTCTTATCACCTTGGATAGGATCAGATCTCAGGGGAGGACAGAGCGAAGGACAGTGATTGGCTGAAATTAATGGCAACATGCCAGTAAGGAGAGAAAGAGGCTGTGATTGGCCAGAAAGGGACATTGGGGAATTGACTTGCAAAAAGGGTTATGCCTCAGGATTAAAAAAAAAAAAAAAAAAAAAAAAAAAGCACAAATCTGTATATTAGACCTAGTAGGATAGGTTTGAAAAAGTTAAGTTTAAACTTGATTTGAAAAAAGAGTAGGACTTAATCTGAATTTGTTTTATTTCTTTGGGGCATGAAGCGCAGCATGTGCAGCATTATGTCTGGTGCATGCCAAATTATTGTTTTTTTAAGCAATGACGGAATGTGAATTAACCAAAGGAGAGAAGTGCAAGCATGAAAAACAAGCAAGTCAGGAGAGGTGATCGAGGGTGGAAAGAAGAGAAGAGACAAAACCGTTAATTGTGATGGCTAAAATTGTGGGGGGAAAAAACCTTTAAAAAACAGTCAATGTTGGAGGACTTCCTGCTGTACAGCTATACACTGGTGAAAAGTCTGGACTTTTTATTTTTACTGTTCATCAAAAGTGTAGAATTATACTGTGACCCCCAAAAAGAGCAGATTAAATCAAATTCTTTGGAATACTTTAATAAGAAATCAATTTTACGCAATTTTTCCCTTTACCTCAAATACAGTGTTACGGTTTTTAATACTTTGTGTTAAAGCTTTAAGGCTAATGTGGCAGCATTGTTATTCAGGAATTTTTTTAGAAGTTTGAATTTGTTTACACTGAAACTAGTCAGAAACATATTAGGCTACAAGAGTAGGAAATGAAAGTTTGGCCCTGCCCACTACACCGGTCCTTGGAGTTACATGGAAAAGCAGTAAAATAGCTGACTATTAGCTTTTAGCTCTAATCAGCCTGTTAGCTTTCAGTAGGTAATTCACCCAGTTAGCACTGAACTGCTATGAAGAAGCATCTACAGTTTTTTTTACAGTTTTATTATTATTCTATGTAAATTAGCATGAACTTGCAAAAAAAAAAAGTGCTTGGACCCCAGAGATCACTGCTTGGATTGTATCCATGAAGCCCATGAAGATTTAAGCAGATGGAAAGATTTCACTTCTAATACATGTTATCTACGTAAGCCTACATTTGTAGCAGCCGTATATTCACGCTGACATAATAAGACACTCATGTTGCTTGATTCTTTTGCCTCAGAAACAATACCGCTCACAGAAAATGAAACGATTTCAACAAGCCACTTTTGTTTAAAAAGGATTTAAGCTTGGATTTATACGCTACATGCTCTACCTCAAGCTAGCCTTGTAATCTTAGCCTGTCTCCCTCAGCACCAAAACAAACAATGTTGGCTTGAGCTACGAAAACATTCTCCAGTGGATTTCTTTTCCACGTCTGCTTTGAGGTACACGTCTGATATTAAGGATACTTCCTCTCAACTCTGGACATGTGAAAATGTTTTATTTTTTGATCATTATTTAATGATTATATATTTCTCCACGAAAACTTTTAGTTCATCAAAAAGAGCAGAGCTCTGCTAAGCAAAACACACACTGTATAAATTGTTCACAAAAGCTAAACATTGCCTCGTGGCACCTTCAGATGCTAATCCAGGACTTTGTGGTATTTAGGAGCAATCCACTTGACTTTTAATGAATAATACATCTCTTCCACAGCCAGGGTGGCTTACAAATGATGTTTCTGCTTACTTTAGCCAAAATGGCTGACAGACAGAGGACTAATTAGATTTATTACCAGGATTGCCGCTAAGCTTCAGACCCATATAAAGGCTGTTTTCTGTGAAGAAGCAGCACACAGGGCATGCTAGCATGCCAAATTAGCCTGACCTCTGGCTGGGTACAAAGCAGAAGCTGCCTGGCTCCAACCATGTTGCTGACAGAAGGTTGGCATCTGCGTCATGCTGTGGTTTCGGCCGCGATGCTCACATCATAGTGCATGGTGACCAGATTGAATGGTTCAGTGAGCTTTTCCGTTCTTCAGAACCGGCTGAATGAAACTGGCTAAATCCAGAATCTAACTCTGATTTTAACAGTAAATCTCCTGGTATCCCTGGCTCCATCTCAAGGGTCGCTTTGTTACTTTTCCGGTTAAAAAAAAAGTGGTTACTGTATGTGAGTAGGGGGTTGGGTTAACAAGCTTATCAATTTCAGTGATGCATCGATGAAGTATTCAGAGACACAAACAATACTAGCAGGCAGAGAGAAAACTATAGTCTGAGCTGTGATATTTTTGAAACAGTAAGAAAACAATGTGCCAAAAGGTCTCATGTGAAGCTACTTATCCAGAGAGACCTCAGCCCCACCCACTTCATTTCTTTTGGCTCACATGACCAAGGCTTAAACAACCTCAGCCCCGCCCACACAATTTCTAGTGGTTTAAATGATCAAAGCTCAAACAGACTTCAGCCCTGCCCACTTAATTTCTATTAGCTCACATGATCAAGGCTCAAACAGACCTCAGCCCTGCCCACTTCATTTCTATTAGCTCACATAATCAAGGCTTAAACCGAGCACAGCCCTGCCCACTTCATTTCTATTAGCTCACATAATCAAGGCTTAAACCGAGCACAGCCCTGCCCACTTCATTTCTATTAGCTCACATAATCAAGGCTTAAACCGAGCACAGCCCGGCCCACTTCATTTCTATTAGCTCACATAATCAAGGCTTAAACCGAGCACAGCCCGGCCCACTTCATTTCTATTGGCTCACATGATCAAGGCTTAACAGACCTCAGCCCTGTCCACTTCATTTCTAGTAGTTCACATGATCAAAGCTCAAACAAACCTCAGCCCCACCCACTTCATTTCTATTGGCTTACATGATCAAATCTCAAACCAAACTCAGCCCCGCCCACTTCATTTCTAGTGACTCACAAGACCCAGGATTAAATCAACCTCAGCCCCACCCACTTCATTTCCATTGACCTTGTGCATTTGTAGATGGTCTAACATGGACACCCTAAAGTTCTCACTCCTTTTTCTACTCTAGATCATAAAGATTGTCTTGTGTTCATCCCAGGAGCATCACACACTGATCACACACTCAGTAGTTTGTCTTTACTTTCCTACACCTAATTCCACATCACCTAGTGGAGAATGTGTTCCCACCATAAGTCTCCAGATTCCTTCTCTCTCATCTTCCACTGTCGCTATTTCCTCCTTGGATCAGTTACGGTGGATTAACCAGCCTCAGCGGACTGCTGTATGTCAGCTAGCTAGCTAACATTTTCAGGGAGAGCTAATGGTCTCTAATGCGCTCAGTCTGTTTCCTTCAGTGTTCATGTCCTTTCCCTCTCTCTCTCTCTCTCTCTCTCTCTCTCTCTCTCTCTCTCTCTCTCTTTCTCTCTCCCCCTCTCTTTTTTTGATCATTTTCGTTCTTTGGCAATAGCTGGTGTGCTGTGACTTTGCAAAGCTGCCCTTGCAGATAAGAGTCACTCGAGAGTCTTTGGAGTGCTTCCCTTTTCTCTCCTTCATCTCTGGAGTGTTTTTTCTTTTTTGCTTCACCTCCTGCTTTCATCTTCTGCTTCTATTTTTCAACATGATTTTTGTTTATGCAGAAGCAATAGTGATTTAGTCCGTTTTAGGTTTGTTTGTCTGATCCAGTCAAGACGGATACTATAGATTTCCTGCGTTTCCTGGTTTGCCAAAGTTTAAAACCACTGATTAGTGTTATGCGACTACGGGCTAGCCAAAACCTGTGAGAAAATATATAGAAAAAATACATTCAGTATGTTATATCCAGCTTGGCTCTGACTGCTGCTTGAGTTAAAATGCTACGACTGAATCATAGAAACCTTCGAAGTATCCATTTAGATAGATTGTTGGTCATCTAAACAAAGGGATTAAACACTGTATTTCTCTTGAGGTAAGGGAAAAGGTTTTTTAGAGCTCACAGCATACTAGAAATAGGTGTCTAAAGTCCATAGGGAAGATGGCACAAGGGCAAAAACTCTTTAGACACATAAAGCAGGAAGTCCTGTGGTGCAGTTTGTAAACAGATTAATTAACTCTTTGTTAACAAATGGTAAAGTCCATCCAGTAGCTCAGGTGACTGCAGCCATACACAAGAATGAGAAAGAGAACAATGTGACCCGGAGGCTTTTTTTTTTTTTTTTATGAGGACTTGCTCTGTTGTAACATATTACAGGAAGTTGGTGTGAGCTTGAGGCATGACTTTGGAGCTCTGCTTTTTAATATGAAGATGGAGGAAGCAAAAAAAAGCAATAGATATTTGAAAAAACAAACAAACAAAATGCTTAAATGGGGTCTGCTGAACGGTTGAACCCCCTGCAGAGAGGTAGACATCATGCCCATGGTCAAAAAAAATGTCTAGCTTCAGACTTGACAGATGATCCTAATTGTGCTTAGCGACTTGTGTGTCGACTTGAAATGTCCTTAAGTGCTAGCAAAAAAACAGACTAGCGCTCAGCTAGCAAGTTTCATCAGGATACGGTGCTAGCGTAGCAGGTAAGCGCTCAGTCCTAGCTCGGGCGTCAGGTTTGGTCGGAAGCATTAGCGCCAGTAGCTGTTTAGAAGTGAAATACCTGCTGCTGGCCCTGCTGCTCGCGCTGCTTCCTGTTTTTCCGCTCCAGACTGCTCTGCTGCAGCTGCTTCAGACGAGACGATGATGACGACGACGGTGTCTTAGCCGACCCTGGAGGAGTTCCTGCATTCTGGACCAGGAGAAACAAAAACGTTTTAACGCAAAGTCCTGGAAGAAAAACAATAAAGTTCACAATCTATAAAGAGGAAGATATACAGGAAAAAGATTGACCTAGCATGTGTGTGTGTGTGTGTGTTTGTTTGTTTGGGTTTTTTTTTTAAAAAGACACGATTTTCACTCGCTTCTGTTATGACACTTCCACCAGGGGAGTTCGGCGTAACATATTACCCCACGCCATGAACAACAGAAAGCACACACTTTGTGTGTCACGCGCCCACACGAGAAATGTCTAAACAGCAACAGTGACACTGTCGTAAATTACACCAGACAAACAAGAACGCAAGCAAAACACTCGCACAAAAACCGCCCAGGCTGAAGCAATTAAGCGAAGCGGCATGAGAGCCGGAGGTTTAATTCCGTAAAGGTTATCTGTAGGTCGCTGCATAAGACACATTAAAAAACATATGAAAAAATATTATTTTCTACAAAATGTCATTGCCATTCTGGATGATTTACTGTATATACTGTAAAAAGGAACAAAACATTTCATGACCTCACAGAAAACCTTCACCGACTTCAATAATTCCACACAAATCCTCGGTTGCTATAAAAACTATAATTTTTAATACAAAGCCATGATCTGAAATAAAGACTGGACTGACAGTTTGAGCTGCATTAAAAAAATAAAATCCATCACAACTAATCAGAATCAAGAGTTCAACAGCGCTGCAGTAAAAGCCTGTAGAGATCGAATTGTTTATTTTAAAGAGTGAAGAAATGGCAACACCTTATGGCATTGTAATGAACGGCAGTAATATATACATGGGAACGTTTGTTGTTGCAGCTACTGGATTTTCTGACACAATTTTCCTGAGCTCATTCGAATACACAATTTCCAGAGAGAGAGAAAAAAGGGAGGAAAGGAAAAGATTAATAGAAATAGAGGACAAGATCTTTTATGCCCATCATACACTGGCAACGTTTTGAGGCATTTTTCATGCAGATTTTTAATCTGTTTTTTTAAAACAATAATTCACAAGAGGTTGAGCACAAGTATTGTACTGTAACTCTACTAATACACAAAGTATTGACTGAGACGTAAAGATTGTGTTATTTATGAACCAGCTGACAGTTTACATTACAAAAGAACACGGCAATAAAAGATAACAGGATTGGCACTGGAGACTCCTTTCTTAAATCTCCTTACAGAAACGTCATCATATTTACAGGAACATGTCAAATCTGTTTTAATGCTTACATGCTGCATCTGGCACACAAGTAAGTGGTTATTATCATTGAACCAGCCCTTTCTGACCAATCAGATTTAAGATCTTAGTAGCACTGTTGTAAAGAAGTATATAGAAATTGTCTCAGAAAGTTGCCAGGGTATCCAGTATATGATAAGGATCTAAGCAGAAGGAAAACCGGGAGGGTGAATTAACCGGTTACCTCTAACCACAAACTGCTGCATGTCCACTGACCCAAACTGGGGGCGCTGCTCTCGGGACTGGTGGACTGTGGGAGGTTGATGGACCTGGGGGTGACGGGCTTTACCAGTGCTGGCTGGAAGATCTGCCATTTGAGTGTGTGTGTGTGTGTGTATGTGTAGGGAGAAATTGAGATATGACCATATCTGTGATTAAGCTCCTAATTGGTTGCTTCATTTACATTTTTGCATAATTACATTGCTTCACTGGTTATTCTTCACATTCTCAGTTGAGTCCAAAAAAAACATAATGAGATGATAATTAAAGAGTAATGCTTAGGGGACCAAGACAAAAACAAATACCACTGTGTGCTTGGAGCAGTAACGCATTAGCATTTGACTGAAATGCGGCATCACGGCATTAATAAATAATTAAAGAAATCTTATGAAAACAGGATTTGTTTTTCACAGCGCACTACCTCGACTCTTGGCACAAATTCCTTCATCCAAATTCTACCTCAAGCTCTGCCATGATCTTCTCATCTTCATCTTCATCCTCCTTCATCCCAGAAGCAGCAATAACCGGCGGCGTGGAGGAGGGCCGGGGTCCATCAGAGGTCGAAGGTCGTCTGAGTTTAACAGGCGGAGTCTGAGACTGGACTAGTGCGTCTGACTCCTCACAGTTTTCATTCTTTTCAGGTTTCTGTAGAGAGCAGACAGTAAAGGAGGGTCTAAATCTTACTCTGTGCTAAAGGAAAATCAGTTGAAGATTCACCGCCTTTACTTTTTTTTCAACTGTTAGTTAACTAATTGGCAAAGTCAACAAGCTAAAATGTCATTGAACGCCACTAAAACACCGTGGCACTGATTTATTGGGATCCCAAATAAATAAACAAGTCTTAATTTGCATGTGAAATTAGGTAAATTGCACAAATGTTAATTGCGCACCACAGGTCACTTAGGAAGAAGAGTTGTGTGAACGGTGTCATATGCAAATAAGAGGGAGGAAACAATATGCAAATGAGATTAGTCGAGAATGCTAATTATTCTCTGTGAGTTTGGAGCTGTGAGACGGCAAAGACAGGCATCCACAGTACCTTGGACTTACGGATTTAAAGAAAACAAACTAACCATTCCTTATGTCTTACGTTAACACTCTTATTGACAATGACGACCTCTCCACTGCTGTTGGTTGTGAGCCTGTGCCCCGATGGGAAGCTGCGACGTGGCGGTGGAGGTGGTGGAGACTTGGACGGCTTCTCTGTTCTATACCGTGGAACGGTCAACTCCCCTATGGTCGTTCAGTCCATGCAACACAAACATATGCACACAAGATAGACTGGTCAGATGATGGAGCCCATTTCAGATATTCGTACTGCAAATATTATAACAATTGATAGATTTTTCTGTTCTAGTTATTAGCAGCATCTTTTAAAGATCTTCTGCACCAAAAAAGATTTCGAACATGCCCATTTTCATCGAGTTATATGATCCAAACCTACAGCTGACAATGGATTATGGAAACTGTGGATGTGCTAAGTCGCATTATATGATTCATACTTGGAAAAGGGATTTACCAGGTTACCATATTTGTCATTGCATGATTTAAAGGATTATGGGTTCTTTTGCCAGGAAAGCAAAAGGTCAGCTTGTCTTGCCTTGATGACCACCATAAATCTTGAGGTACATATCCATTTTACTTTTACCATATCAAACCTTCAAATGTCTAATTGTAATGTCCAAGATCGGGGTAATTAAAATCACTATTATCTTACCTGATTCTCTTCTTTGAATGCCATCCTTGCTAGCTGGTTTAGGTGGCGGCTTTCCTGGTTGATGTTCTGGTGTACAGCTGGGTGTGGAGGATGGCGAGCCAGGTTTGGGTAAAGAGGAGAGCTGTGGTTTTGGGGGCACAGCAGGTTTGGTGATCTGCTTGGCAGCAAAATCTAGATCAGGAATGGCCTTCATCAGTTCTGCTTGTGTCTCCTCCAGGAGACGATTTATGTCCTGGGCACTAAACTGGGTTAAACTTGCCCGCTTTTCTTCCCAATCGCGCTCTGCTGCCTAGACACACATGGACATAAATAATGTCAGTGTATGTAGATTTAATGTGGGTTATGTGGCTTGAGGCCAACTGTGACATATCATCCCCACAGCAAGTCCTGGCTCTATCATTTCAACTGGCTCCTCAACTTTTTTGATTCATGATCTAATCAAGAAGTGTAAGCCAAACTACCCTGTGGAGGAACATCATTTCTGGTGCCCATATCCATGACCTTATTCTTTCAGTTATTGCCCACAGCTTGTGAAGAGAGACGAGGATAGAGACATGAAATAACCTGTAAAAGGTAAGCTTCATCCAAAAACTAAACTACTGCTCCACCACTACAGACCAGCATAAATACCCTGGCCCAATCTGCCAGTATCTCAGGTGTAGTGCAAGTTTCTTTTCCCAAAATGTGTGAATAGGATCCTAAGGAATATAAAATCCTCTATCATTTTCATTTTATCAGCAAAATTTAGGTATGTGTCAGAGGTCCAAGTGCCAAGAGGACAAAATAAAATTGATATAAGGGCCAGTGTGGGTGCATGTTTTCATTCCAATCAAGCAGAAGATACACCTGATTCCACCTGAATCAACTGATCATGTGGCTTCTGCTTGGGTGTGGTTTAGGTGTGGATTCTACTCAGTTAGAGTGAAAACCTGCACCCACATCAACCCTTTGTGGATATGATTTAGACGTCCATGTCCTAGAAAGACTCTGACCAATGACACATCTTTGACCTTCCTTTAACAAAATCCTCCCAGTCACACCCCTCTGGATCAATTCTGAATCCCCTTACTAACAATGTGGAGCCACTATCAAGCACCTAACCAGCTTTCCACAAGAAGTCTGATTACTGTGAAATGCAAAAAAACACTCAACCAAGATAAAAACCTTACCCTGGGACCCATCTATGAGTACTCTGGAGTAAGAGATACCAGGCCAGTTAGGAGGTTTAGTACCATTGCTTGAATCGCATTGATGTAAGGCTGTGGGCTCCACACCTAGACCTGGCTCTAAGTGCAAGTCTCAATAACCTAAATCCAGGCAAGGTGCAATAATGCTTTAATAACTTTCATGGGGGCCTTTAGAGTCAACCATGTCTGACCCCTTAGATTCACCACAGATGGCCCTACTGGGAGTATTAAGCCCAGGGTAACATGACAATGAAGTTCAATAGACAAGGCTCTTTGACTCAAAGTCTTGCTTAGGAGGAATTATTTGACAGCACAGCCGGGTTCAAGTCCTAAAACTGTCAGTGTTTAGATCCTGCTTTTTGTCTTCCCATTGGAAAATCTAATTTAGTGTGTTATTGCATCATAAAATATAAGCTCATCCAATAGTGAGGATTCAGCAAGATGGTGTATTTAAAAGAACACCAGAAAAACAGAGTTTTCAAGATTCTAGGACCCACAAATATTCTATTATCAACTAGTTGTCCATCTATCGTATCTTTTCCACCTTCCTGATCTTGCAGATATTTAAAATATGTTTTAATTAGCTCAACCATCAGAGCAAACAATTGCAAAAGCAAGCACAGACACCACACCATTAAAGCAATACCAGAAATCTGTGTTACCAGACGGACTTCCACGGACACCCCTTTGTCCGTTTCTCTCCGTGAAGGCAGATCCTCAATGCTACGGCCCTTCAGTGTTCCTGCTGAGGTGCCATCCTGCTCGGGCATGCTGCTGTCCACAACTCCGCTGCTTGCCAGCCAGTTCCCAAGAGTGGTAGTACCTGCTAAACTAGCAGCGCCACTCAGACTCGAGCCCAGACTGGTGCCAAGAGCACTAGACAGGCTGGCACCAGAGCCTGGAAAGAAAGCTGAGTCAATTTACAGGATTGCATAATACATTGATGTATGTCTGAAGAATCTCTGGGTAATAATTGCAGTAGCACATCACCTAATCCACAGGTTCTTAACCCTGATCCTGTAGCACCCCAAATCCTTCACATTTTAGTGCGGTTCTCTAGGACCAGGCTTGAGAACCTTTAATCTAACCAATTATATAAGTGGAATATAATACCTATGTTGGCAGAGTTGGTCATCAAGGAGACTGACAGACCGGTAGTGCTTGTTAAAGTGCCTGTGAAGTCAGGAAGACTGGTCAGAGAAGGGCTGGTTAGGATGTCCAGATCACAGCTCTTTGTAAAATCTACATCGCTGGAGCTGCTAAAGTCTTCCGGAGTCTTCCATAGGCCTTCTGATACCTGCCTGTGTGCACACAGACACTTGGTTGTTTTTAAAATCTGCAGTAGATTTGTTGTATATATTTGCATGAGTGTCCACAACGTTCTGCAATGACCTGCATGTATTTAAATATTTTTGGGTAGGTGGGCTTATTGTCCTCATATGCCTGTATAAGTGTTACTATTGTTTTTTGTGTCTGTGTGTGTGTCTGCATTACCTCCTGAGCAACGCAAGTGTATCTGTGACATTTCTGCAGCGTTTCAGTAAAGCATCAAGCCTCAGAGGTTCCTCTTTTAGAAACTTCACTGCCTCGACCTCCACTCGCAGCACCACGCGCATTTTACTTTGCAGCGTTGGGAATTGATCTGGACAGACAACCCCATGCCATGTAAATAAATATGAACAGAACTAAATTTGAAGTCCTTTCCATTTTTTGTATTGGCCAGCCTGGGTTCTGTCTGTGAGCATAATGCTGTTTGTGAATGACTAATATTTGTGTAGGTTGTGTTCATGCACTCACTCTTAAGTTTGGTCAGTGTCTCTCCTAGCTTCTGGAGCTCTTGACTTTTCTGTTCCACTTCCTGTTCTGTCACCAAGCGATGGTTTAACCCTGCCCCTGTCTTCATTTCCTCCACTGAACGCTCCAGGTCACTTGAAACAAAATACACACATGCATGATAATAGCACAGTTCTACAGATTTTCAGCACTAGAGACAGCCCCATATTCCTGTTACTGCTTTTAACATGTCGTTGTTGACTGCAGTTCACTCTGACTTGTTAATTCTCTACAGTAATAATTTGGTTTACTATTTTATCCTTTGGGAATTTTTACTAGTTACAGAACAACAAGCAGCTACAGCTGCAGAGGCCATGTTAACAGTGGGTAAGATAAGTAGGTAGGTAGCTAACACCAGTGCCTGTTGTGCATAGTAAGAAGTGATAGTTTCACGAGCTTGTATTATCATTGTTTTTCTTAAAACAAGTAGCCTTGCTTGCTATGAAATAATGAGTATTAGGCTGTTGTACTGTGGAATTACAGATAAGAGAAAGATATGAATATCATATGATCAACATTGCAATTTACTGACCACACATGGACTCGATTTCACGCGACTCCAAGGACTCATCCCACAGACTTAAATTAATTAATAATAGCCAAATAATTAAGGAATTGTCCATAAGAAAGTGATGAGATTGAGCCAGTAGTGATATGGTGATGGAAAATACTGAAAACATCCAGGTGTGCTTGTGTGCGTTAGCTTACTGTAGCTGCTGTATAATCAGTTCCTCTTCATTGAGATAGCGCAGCCTCTCTTCCTCCACGAGGAGGCGCTGGCGTTGTAGAGGATCTTCCTGCATCCGAGATGCTTCGATCAGGCAGAGACCTAAATCGGCCTCCGCTTGCCTCAGCAAAGTGTGCACAGAGTCCTGATTCTGCATCTGAAAACATGCAAACAAAATGAAATCACTCAACAAATTCTTATTATTTTCTTATTCTTATTTTGCCGGAACTCTCCATAACACGACACACCTGTATTTTGCGTAATTGTGACAGCTGTTTGCGTAGCTCGTTTGTACTTCGTTGCAAGTCACTAAGATGCAGCTGCATTTGGGAGCGAGACATTGTAATTGGCTGAGACGTGCCAGAGGGCGGCGGTGGCATCAGGGCCAGAGGAGCTGAGGGAGTCGTGGCTGTCAGAGAGAAGAATCGAGGTCAGGAGACAGCAAGGTTGAAGTTAAGCAACTCCGATGTGGATTTTGTTTTGAAATCAAATTTGGCTGACTGGAAACCTGATTGACTAGGATTTTTTGGAAAAAAAAGTAAATTAATAATGAATGCTAAAGCTAATTAGCGAGATTGATGCCGAGCCCTTTCCCTTTCAGTGAACTGGCTCATCTGCCTGTTGAAATTTATCCATGTTTAGTCTTTCATCTATGCTCAAAAATCACTAATACTTACATGTATAGTAGTGAAGTTTTGTTTTGTTTTTAATTTTAGTACCATCATACTACAAATTGGCATAAAAATTAAGGCAATTTTTTCTTCATTCACACCACTCAATTCAGAGATACAGATGTACTGTATCCGAGGCTTGCTTCACCACAACACCTCTTCAGGGTTATCACATGCAGTACACATCGACATTTTCCTCAAGTAATGTAAAACACACAAGGCTTGCATCCAAGCAATGCCCAGGTCATCAGCGCTATTGCTCTCTTTGGAGGAAAGGGAACAGAACATGCCGCTGATGAAACCATATTTCTAGGGTTCATTCCAGTGGTCAGGGGTTGCAGCACAAACATTCCGGGATTGTTCAGGTTGAACACGCTTACTTACACACACATTGTTACAGGGTCTTCCAAACTCGGGGTTCTACTTTTTCCCCTGACTCCATTCCGTAATTATCTACAGCAGGTACCAGATATCTCAATCCACTGTTTTTCACTTGATCAGTTATGAAAAACTTGTGCTACGCTTATGATCCTCATTTTAAATTTAAATATATCTTGAACACAACAGGAGCTCTGATGGTTGTTCTGACTGCAGGGCAAATCACAGTTTTATATGAACGCACTCGTTCCAAAACATCATTCTTTCTACTGTGGCAACTTTGCAGTTCCTCGTGTATAACAACAAGCTGAGTCTTGTTGGCTTCAAGAGAAAACTGGTGGTAAGCAGAAACAAGAACCAACTCATTTTGTGGACATTAAATGTAACTATAAATGGATAAAAAAATTTTTTTAAAAATGATCAACTTCACTGTTGTACCTTCAAGTCAGGCTGGTTCACACCATGGGTGGTGAGATCACTGATTATTTTTGCAGTTTTAATTATTGTTTCTAGAAGTTGCCTGTGGCTTATACGCTATGCTTGCTACACTTTTACAGAAGTTTGTTATTCTTTGTGTTTAAAAAAACAGCACTGTTAACTTTTTCCTACTAAGTGCACAGAACGTAGTTTTGTCAGCGGTTAAGGCGTTACTACTGGTTGGAAAGTTGGGAGTTCAAATCCCAGGACCACTAATCTGCCCCTGCTGGGCCCTTGAACAAAGCCCTTAACCCTGATTTGCTCAGTTGTATAAAATGAGAAAAATGCTATATATATAAACATCTTGAGCTATTTATCAGACTCCAGTACTGCTACATTCTATTAAAATTCGTTGTTTTGTCATAACTGATGAAATAAAAACAGTTTATCAGTGGTGGGTTCGACAGACTTTAGACGAACAGAAGTCGACAACACCTTCAATGGGGTGTAGCGAGGAAACAGAGTGACAGACAAACACAGAAATACCTTTTCCTTTTCTAGACCTGCCAGCTGAAACACAAAATTCAAAATGAAAATCAGCTTGGGTCCTAATCAATGTACAGTAAGTGATGTTCAGGCTGGTTTATGCCATGTTTGGAACAGGATTAAAGACTTAACGGAGGCAGAGGCGAGGCAAGGTGGACGTGGCTGTACGGAAAAGTGAAGGTATCGTGTGATTCTGAAGCGACTAAGCTGAACAGCCTTCAAATTTGTCTGGTGTCTCTGAACCCAAATCACTTGAAAGTGACCCTTGTATTGGTTCAGTAAGAAATAAGTAACATAAATAAAGTAAAAAAAAAAAAAGTGTATTCACTTAATTCTATATGATTATTGACCTTATGTTACCTTATGAACCAATCTGAAGCACGGACAGTAGTTCGTAGGGCATTAACATTTCTATATAAATTTTGCGTCATGCTGGACCCCGTTACATCACCCCATCGTTGATTCATTTCCTAGTACAGACTCACTGCTTCCTTAAACATCATACATTTACAAGTATACAGTACTTACTCTCAGGTGCTGAGCAGTCGCTTGCTGTTTCTGCCTTGTCACTGTAAAAGAATATATCTGTCACAAACTGTCCACTATTAATATCCAGTCATATCCAGTCTCTTTATTGCAAGCTTCAGGTGTCCAATATCAATCACGATCAATCTGCTTTTATCTCAACATTTATGTTTCTCCACCTGGATTCAGAAGAAAAATGAATACACACTTTGTCAAATTGAGTTAATGTCACTCCACTTTTATGCACTGGGTTTAGCAATGCAGGAGACTGTGATTTTAAATATTTAAAATATTGGGAAAAATAGCTTACGGGCTGTCTGGGGCACGGGTGAGAACACTCTGGACCAGACCAGTCAAACTGGCTATCTGCTTCTCCATAGCTTCCATTCGCTCCCTAAAACACACAAAGATATTATACAAAATAACACAACACAATAATGAAGAAATCCTACAAACCATTATCAAAGTCATAATAGTTGACTTAACCATTTCTTTCATGAATTGGTCTTTTTGACAAAAAACTTACCTTGTGTCAGTTTCGTATCCTGCCAGTGCCACTCCCTCACCACCTGCTCCACCCATCACACACATCTGGTCTAGCAAAGGGCCCCCGACTCGTGCTTTATGACCTTCTACATACACCGTCCCATCTTTTCGAAAGCCTTGCCTTCCCGGTGATCCCCGACCCGAGTGACCCCTGTACGGCTCCAGCTTCTGCGGTGATGCAGGTGGCAAAGTTCGGAAGCCCATTGGGCCGTAAGGCTCTGCATAGAGCGGTCCTCCAGGCCTGTAGAGGGCAGCGTCAAGCTCGCAATGAAGAGCAGCAGCTGAATACGGGCTCAGGGACCGCAGCGAGCCACGCCGGAAAGCAAGTGACTGGGGTGAAGCCACACCATGGACTAGTGCATATGGATCTGCATATGCCGCCTCGTTCTTCAGGAGCACTACGCTCTTTGATGGTGATCCTGGTGCCTCCTCGTCCGGTCTGACGTCACGCCGCTCCAGGATGGCGCTGGGGGAGGGGCAGAAGGCAGGGTGGTTGGGGTTTTGGTGCTGGTAAGGGTGGGGCTGAGGGGACGGTGGTGGACCAGCGTACGAGGAAGGCCGGACTGATGCATAAGAAAGGCGGGAGTGTGGGCGGGACGGGGAGGCCGATGGAGAGGAGGATGAAGGGTGGGTGTTCAAGCGGCGAGTGGGAGAAGATTCACGCGAGGTGTACGCTAGCTCCCTCTGGTGGGTGCATGCAGAAACAAAAAAGGGCACAATTAATTTAAACATAAATCTTGGCTACCCCTCACGAGTCTTGTAAACCAATTGAAAACAAGTGGACGGGGCTGTGATTTCATTTATGCTGGTTGATTACTAAGTATCAGTCACTCTAGGAGTTTTGTGCCATGGTTTATTACAGATGCTTAAAAGAATTTAAAAATTACTCGCCTTGTTCCTCAGACAGTTTTGTGATAAGAGACTTCAGCATGTTTTTTGTTTTTGTGGTTTAATGCCATCATCAGTCACAGTGTGACTGAGTGTTTGACTGACTGATCATCCTGAAGAAATGAGTTAATTAATACTCACATTAGCATATGCTCATTTTTTTTTTACTAAGGTCTAACATACTGCCAACATTAGTTATTTTGTCTGTCTTAAAGAAATGCATATACCTTTTTTCAAATTGGTTCTCTGAAACCAGTGGCGGGCCGTGCATTTCAGACCTAGGCTTTCACTGGTGTCCTTCCTAATTAATCCACCTCTATACCATCATGATGACACCACCATTTTCCACTCAGCCCTCCTAAAATTCTGCAATTCTCCATAAACTGTACACAAATTTGTGATCGCCTGAGTCCCCTTTAAATTTCATATGACAACGGCTCTTCCTACTTTCGGCTCTTCCCCGTCTTTCAGCGCGTTCTTCAATCTACAGACCGCGGCGTCGCAGAGCGAGGATCAGAGTGTGTGTGTGTGTGTGTGCGTGCGCGCGCGCGCGAGTGTGTGTGTGATCAGGAAGACTCGTATTTGGCTTGTTCAGTACTCAAATGTTATACACATATATGCAATACAGTGGAATGCTGCAATAAGTTTACCATCCTACCCTGTTAGTCAAACCATTATTTTATTTCATTTATTTCATTTATTTTTTACTAATATACCCTCATTGGGGGCTGAGCCCTCCTTAAATGTAAAAACCTTTAAATAACAAGGTAAAAAAGAATTTAGGCTACAGTATTTCACACCTCACAAGGAATAGTCAATTTTATTACGGTTACTTTTCTCAAAAAAGACATTCTTGATAAAGTATGCAGCAAACTGCAGTCTCCGGAGGACGCAGCATCCGAAATGAGACGCAGCGAATACAGAAACACTGTATATGGGCGGGTCGCTGCCTCTGACTGCTCCAATTATCCAATCAAAGGACGGGAAATTGCTGCCGTAATCGTATGCCTGCTAGATGGCCCCAGTGACGCCAACTCGAAATCTGATTGGTTAAGGTAACAGTTTCATTGCCACTTATTTTAAGCTACGGGCGCCTGCACTATTGATTCTGAGGGCCTTAAGGCAGATTTCTTTCACTCTGGCAACACATGATGTTATGATTATATGATTATATGATGATGTTATGATTAAATATGATTGGATAAATACTCTTATCATAAATATACACTACTGGAAGCAGCGCAACCAAGAGAAAAGCTATGAAATGTAGAGAATAGACTGGGAATAATTTAATACACATCCATTGAAAATATATATTAAATATTTTAAAATGAAAGTCAGTGATTCAGATCACTGCTGTTTCGGCCAGCAGAGAAGGCCTTGCTGGCCCTGACAGTCCGCCACTGTCTGAAACCAATCGGTTATTTTTTTTTAAATAACTGAAAAGGGTTTATATACTGCTTTTAGTTTTCATCTAATGTTTTTTTCTAGCTTTATTGAGTTTGTTGGTTTCCATTATTTTCTGGGAGGGGGTTTTCTATAGGGTTAAGCTTGCTTTTTTTTTCAGTAAATTTAGTTCTAGATTAATTTTTTTGCAAACATGCAAACATTACAAACAAAATTTTAAAGTGTTTCTACAGAAATTTATAAATTTATTTATAAAAAACAAATGTGTTTAAGAAAAATAAAATAAATTATTTTTCATAAGACTTTTATATAACAATCCAAAGAGGTTTGGATTGCATAAAATGATCCATTTTGATTAGAAATGATATTAGAATAGGATTTGGCTTTTTTTGTAATTCTGAATCTTTAAATATTTCCCAAATTTATAGATAAGCTATCTAGAATTTGCTAGTTTTTTAATTGTAAGTTTTTAAAAAAAAATATTTTTGTTTATATGCACTGAATTCTGTGTGAACAGTAGATTCAGATATATTTTCAGTTCTATATGTGGATTTTCTCAGGCTTGTTCATTAGGGATAAATAAACACAAATAAATTTAAATTTAAGTCTAATATTAATCTTGAACTTTTTTTCTAATATTAATGTTGAACTTTTTGTACTACCTTTCTTCTGTAAAGCTGTCTATTGATAAAAGTGCTATACAAATAGAATTGAATTGAATTAGCTGACAGAGTGTTCTTCAGTAATATAATGTGTTCTCAGTCTTTTGGAAGCTCACCCGCAGGTCTCCGTTGGTGACATGGCCGTGGTGCGCGTGGTGGTGAGTGTTGAACGCGGCATCTCGGCAGTAGATCTTTAGGACGCATCGGTCATGGATCCGGCGCGGATCATCCAGCTCGTAGAAGACGTTGCGTGCCTCGTCTTTGATGAGGATGGCAGTGGAGGGCGAGCGGAGCGCACTCATGTTCAGCTGCTGAGGGAAGACGTGCACGATCAGCGCATGCAGAGTCTCCATGCTGCTCAGCTCGTGACTGAGGTGAACACGCCGCGTCTCATCACCAAACTGCAGGAACAGAACGCCTTAGGAGGGATAGAGAGAGAGACAGGAATGGGTAAGGGGTAAGATTTAGAACAGAGAGGGAGGGGAAAAGACAACCAGTAGATTAACGCCATTTTGTGAGTGCCTTTGAATTTGTGCAGCGCATCACAGTTGACATTAGGACAAATCTCATGGGAGGGCTTCAAGCTTTCTGCAGGGAGACAAAGATTGCAGTTTAACAAAAAAAAAAACTCAGCAGTCTCTGGGTGTGAATCTCACTCCTCAGTGCACCTCCCTCCGAGACCTACCACGAGGCTGAAATGGGGCTCCTGTGGAGAAAATATTTCACCTGAACAGGCAAGTCAGGATGTCTTTACAGCTTTGGAAATCCAAATGGCTTTCCTGAAAAGCTCAGAAATAAATAAAGCAACACCAGTGCATGTTTGAATTCTCAATTCTGATTGGTCAGAAGGCACTCCAGTGCATTGTCGGTGTACATTACTATGCTGGGACTCGTATAGCTGAAGCTTTACATACGTGGATGATGTTTGATATGGTGGAGTCTTCTGGAAGGAGATGTTGCCAAAGGAGTCTCCTACATCAGCACTTTGAAAACTCTGATTTAAGACTGGGGACTTGAGGGGTTTTTTTTTTGGCTTGATGGGTGTGAATTAATGAAGAACAAGTATAACATAAATCAGTGAACCTGAAGTCACTGTGGCTATTTTTTTCATTTACTGTCCATCATTCTGAAGTGGCTTTCTCATCACTTCACAGTAAACAGCTAAATCATCTGTAGTCCCCTGTCAAAATGCCCTGTGTAGGTTTCATCACATCAGAAAGTCGATGTCTGTCTGTTGTACTGTGAGTGTATCTAAGTAGGTGTGGGCGAGGCTGTACCTGGTGGGCGGAACTTGTTCTGGCTGGGAGAGCGGGCAAGCGGCAGGCTCTGTCTGAGGCGGTTGGAGCGACTGAAGCCGAGAGCGAGATCAGCGTCGCCCATGGTCTCTAGATTCTCTGCCGAGGCGTAGAACGACCGTCCTCCACCCTGATCGGCAAGAGAGTGATGACCTCCACTGCTAGCACGAGGAGTCCTCGCCTACACAGGGAGAGCAGAACCGTGATGAAACCCCTTACTATCACATCACAGACCATACACTCGCTCTCATAAAAGAAAAATCTAGATCAACTGGCAGAGAATTTCTTAAAGTGGCATTTTCACACTGTGCTAGAGGAGCCAGCTAAGAGATTTTGGTTGTTAAAAGAAATCATTTACTCAGTTTGGTTTAAAT
Source organism: Hemibagrus wyckioides (assembly GCF_019097595.1). Lineage (NCBI taxonomy): Eukaryota > Metazoa > Chordata > Actinopteri > Siluriformes > Bagridae > Hemibagrus > Hemibagrus wyckioides. The sequence goes on along the minus strand of NC_080710.1, from coordinate 4,482,175 downwards.
AGCTGGCTGATGATTCTATTATTGAACAGGAAACATTAACAGAGTGAAGTTGTGCACTAGCTTTAACAAACCCGTGAAGGAAAATGGCTTCTCGGTAGTGCACTCAGACTTTAATTAGCTGCACTGTAGTAACAGATGTGCAGAACTCAACAATGATGCCTTCTGGGAAGGTGGCAGACCATCAAGAAATAAGTTTGTGTGTGTGTGTGTGTGCGTGTGTGCAAGCCTTGTGCTTTGTCACTGTTGGTGAGTGAAGCGGAACTAATGAGGCTAAAACGTACAAAGGCTCTTTCTCTCTATAAAACACACACACATACACACACACACACACACACACACTGTATAACCAACTTTAGAGTCTCTGTGTGTGTTTTTTTTTTCATGCACAGGACTAAAATGGCCTGAAAACATCTCATTCGTAGGTAGAGAGAATTCAAAACTATGAATATGCATGACTATGCAAATTAGGAACCGCCTCCACTATCCCAGCCCCACCCCTTCCCAAAATACGCTGATTACTATGTGCCAGGGTTTTTTTTTTAATTTATTGGTTATCTTTGTGTGTGTGTGTGTGTGTGTGTGTGTGTGTGTGAGACTGTACAGATGGCCACAACAGACTGAAGAACTAAAGTGACACTGCATCACACTCTGTAGGTGGAAATGAAGCAAAGGCTTAATAGCACTGCCACCACTATCAGTCCATGTAGTTGAATGGCATTGTGGGTAATGCCATGAGCAACATGACAACATAAACCTTGCATGAGGTTTATGATCACATATTGATTCTAAGTTTTGATGTGCAAGTCAATTGAGGGTGGATTTTCCTTACAAAAGTAAACATAATCAATTGAATCGATCACACACACACACACACAGAGGTTAAAGCAGGACAACAGAGTCAAAGTATCTATGTACCGTAGCAAGCTAATTAACCTCATGTTCTAATGATTTACACACTAATTATGACGACAGTGTCAGAGCGACAAAACCTAAATACTGACGCAGTGCGTTTGTGGGTCAGTTGCATAGCCAGGATGTCATTTTTATGGGTTTGGTTGTGAAGCAACAGGCTCCTGGCAAGCATTGTGTCTCAAAGACATACTGTTTTCACAACTGCAGTGTTAAATATTTGCATATTTTTTGCGAGTCTGACTTTGACCATGCAAATGTAAAAGTAAAAAAAAAAAAGAACATTATAAATCACAGTGAAATAAATAAGAATGGATATAGTAATTAGAGTGTGGAGTGTAAATCTGAATCCCAGACAGCTTTACAAAACCTCTTGGCATGGCACCAATTTGGGATTCACCTCCCGCTCTCCGGATGCAATCTATTTTAGTGTGCATTAATAAATGATTACACTGAGTTATTACAGTTAAATGCTGTTTAAATGAAGAGATGACACTAGTGTTATCTGAATGCATAATAGGCAATATGCATCTTAGTGGGTTTTAATGACCAGGAAAGCACAGGAAATGCAGCTAGATTTTGAGTTTTTACCCAATTCACTTTTAAGAGCTCATTAAAACATGGTCTACTTTTCTACTACTTCTCACCACACTCCAAACAACTATGGTTTGCCTATTGCTATTATTAACATTCATAAAGAACAGTCCATTCGGGACCATTTCTTTTAATCTCTCCTGGAGGAACACATCCCCAGGCCACTCCAATAAAAAATCCCTTATCCAAAAACCTTTAATGACCCGACTGCTAGCAGGCAAAACACAAATATGCTTGATTACTCAGTGAATCTGACGAGTGTTTGCAAATTGCATTGTCTGAAGCATGCATATCAAAGATAACAGTGGCAGAAATTCAGCAAACAGAAGAGACTCAGGAGACTTGACTACTCATTACTGGTCTAGACTCCTCACTCCTTAACTGCTTTGATGTTACCTTAGCAACAGTCCTCTAAGCGCAAGCCATCACAGTATAATTGACAGCACATAGCTGGTGGAAACCACTGGAGACTGGGAAAAAAAGTCTTACATTCGTAAGTCGAAAGGCGCTTGCTTAAGTTTGTGGAAACCTCAACTGGAAAAGAAATCATCAAAGTGAAACTTTGAGGCAAACAACAAGCCCTGTTAAAAACACCAGAAACGCTTAAGTTCTGAAAGTTTTGTCATGCCTGCGGCTCTGGGTAGCCCCGTCAGCTCCAAGGTCCCTGGACTCACCACAATCTAGTCCAGTATAAGCTGGTTACTGAAGAAAGAATTAATAAATGATAAGTGTCATGTCTATGGTTACAAGCAATGATGCTAACTGTCCAGAATCTTCTAGGGTTTCAATGTATAACCATCGCTCCATCATCTGAAGCTCATTGTTAAATGCAGCTTAGTTATGCAGTAATACAGTAATCCATAAAACAGCGTATTTAGTTCCACTATTCTGGTCTTCATATTTGCAGCAACCTAGCAACTGCTCCTGCTCATTAAAGTGTATTTTGCAGTGTCCAACCAGGAAGGATCAACCTGTACAATTCAAGTGGTCAGATTTCAGAAGCAAAGACTGTCCCTGTGAGTAATTGCCCTGCAGAGAGTCTGGGTATTTTTAAAAAGACAACACAATGAAGGAGATCAGCAGAACCAGTCCATCTCTTCTTCTAGTCGTCTTCAGAAAGCCACGGCAAGAAAAATTAGGTCCTGCTCAGCCATAACACCATTATACAGATGGCAAGGTCTGTGGTCAGACTACAGAATACCATGGATGATGTTCTACATTTCCTGGAACTGCTCTAAGGGAAACTGAAGCACCTCCTCCCACCAGAAGTTCCATATTTGGGACACTAACCCAGCTGGAGCAGGTCATGAATCTGAATGGCCATCTGCTTCCCTCTCTACTTCCAGGATAGGCTGCATAGAAGTGCACTGATTTGGCTCCCCACCACTCCTTGGGGAAATTCCAGCGGTTTCACAGATTAGAGAGAAATTTCTAATACTAGGGCAGCTGATAAAACTTAATCACCAGTAGTTTACCAAATAAATAGGTGGTGTTAATGGTAATCAATAAATGTATGCTAGAATTAGGAGAGAAACTTTCGGCAAACTGGATTTTTCCAGGTATATCAGAAAACACCTGAAAACTATTTCATGAATCAAGGTAATTTCCTAAAGAGACAGAAAGAATAAAATCAAATGAAATTTGAGGGAGCTGTCAAAGTTCTATCACTGAGTAGAAGTCTTGAAGAAATGGTTTTTGAGGCTGGTTGCAACTAAGAAAATAAAGTCCTTGCCGGCACTCGGAAGAGACTGCGGTATGTTCAAGATCATAAAACTTATGTGATAGAAAGTCTTCTGGAGAGATGAGTCCAATTTTGTTAGGAGAGCCTATGAGACATATAAGTCTGCAGGTTTCTGTGACAGCTGTCATGGTCTGGAGTGCATTTCAGAAAGCGATGTAGGAAATGTGGTGCAAATCAATCGGATGATGAATGCTGAGGAAATAGAAACAGATTTTGTTTCATCCTGCAGTACCGTTGGGAAAATATCGGAGTGGTAAAAACGTTCTTCCAGCATGATAATGACTCCCTGAACGCTTTGCAAACACAATTAAAGCCCACTTCAAGCAGAAGACAGATGGGCAAAGCTGTACTAAATCGGTCACCTCAGACCAGAAACAAACATCGCTGAAGCTGTTTGAGATCACTTGGGCAGCAAAAGTAAAGTTAGAGCAAACTGTTCATGATGGATTTCACCAAGCAAATACACAATGCGGCCAAAAATTTGTGGACACCTGACAATCACACTCACACTTAAGTTGTTACCACAAAGCTGAAAGAAAAATGTTGTATAGAACTATGTGGGCCAAACTTGTTCCATCATGACAAAGTCCCTATGGACCATGCCATGCAAGCTCCATGGAGGCACGGCTTCAAGTGGAAGAACTCAAGTGGCCTGAGACCCGAGACCTGATCTTAAACCCACTGAACACGTTAGGATGAACTGAAACGCTGACTGCACGCCAGACCTCTTCACCTGACATCTGTGCCTGAAAGCTCTAAACCCCTTAACCACCTTCCAAAATCTAGTGGAAAGCCTTCGGAAGAAGGAAGCTTATTTTGTTCAACAAGGGTGGTGGTAGCTCAAGTTAAAACCAGAACCTGGAAACAAAGCTGCGTTCAAGCCCCAGCACCAACAAGCTGTCACCATTGGGCCTTTGAACAAGGCTTTCAATCCCCCCTGATCCAGGGGTGCTGCATTATGGCTGACCCTGCGCTCTGACCCCAACCCTCCAAGGATGGGATATGCAAAGAAAGAAGCTCACTGTGTATATGTGACAAATAAAGGCTTCTACTCAAAACAAGCACATATGGGTGTGACAGTCAGGTGGACAAACCTTTTAGCCATATAGTACAAATAGATCCCAACTCTTCCCAAAGATATCACCAATGCTTGACGTACAATTCCCTGCAGAATATTTAATAAACAATGAATATCTACAGGCATGCTACATTAAGCAGTGTTCCCCAGACTTCTATAATCATCAAATCTTGTGTAATTATGACCGATATGCCGGGATACTAGTTAGCAAAATACATTAGACTTATATGATAGTTTCAATCATTGCCCCACTGGCCAACAGAAATCTGGCAACACTGGCAATTTTTAATCTGCAGGTCAAGTTAGTTATTGCTAGCATTGTTTTTCCTGTCATCATATCAGCTATCTATTCAGGGTAGAATTAGCTAAATTGTGGTATCTTGTCACGTAATGAGGTACTTGAAAATTCCTCACTGCTTCCTTGTTTTCTCGCAGGCAGCGGGATATAGAGGCAGGAATTATAAAGCGCATTAAGCCACAGCTTGTTACCACAAGGTCATCATGAAAGATCACCATGCTCCTGTGGGGCAACTTTAAATCCCATTAGAAAGCCATCAAATTCATACAGGAGCAATCAAAGCTCTGCAGTTAAACCATTATGGGAGAATAAACTTTTTTTTTTTTTCACAGGTCATATGCATGGTTAAATTTTCTTGCTTACTTAAGGGGAATTTTTCCCACCAAAAGGAAATCCAGTGTTATCTGGAAGGTTGGAAAATAGCTGTGTAATTGCACTTTGTTGCTGCATTTAAGTACTTATTCAGTTCAATTTACAAAAGGTTTTTTATTCTGTAATTTTTCATTTCGAGATTAAAAATACTTGTTACAAAGCTCAAATGCCATGAGATATATTTTTTCCTTTGTAAAATATTGTATTTTGCTGGATGCCCAAGATTCAAGTAAAGAACATTCCTCCAGGACTCTGATGCTACAGAAAACAACACAGAACTAGGGCTAAAGAGCAAAATGAAAAAATCTACCTATAAGTGCTAGAATAAATGTTTAGATTTCATCATTATAGCTAAAGAAGAATGTTAAGTGAGCTATGCCTTTAGATTTTGTAAATTAGCTAGCTTGTTAGGTACTAGATAGCTGATAAACGTGTGATAAACTTTTCTCATCGTTAAAAAATATTTACGATAGAGAGAAAAATAGAGACATAGTCCCTCTAGCGTGTCCTCGGTCTTCCTTGGGGTCTCTTCCAGGGGGGGCATGCCCGGAACACCTCCCCAGGGAGACGACCAGGAGGCATCCGAAACAGATGCCCGAGCCACCTCAACTGGCCCCTTTTGATGTGGAGGAGCAGTGGCTCTACTCTAAGCTCCTCCCAGATGACAGAGCTCCTTACCCTATCTCTAAGTGAGCGCCCCGCTTCCCTACAGAGGAAACTCATTTCTGCCTCTTGTATCTGGGATCTCGTCCTTTCGGTCATGACCCAAAGCTCAGAACATTAAAAACTCTTTTTTTTTAATTCACCATAAAGTCTAAAGAAGTATATTGATATAACTTAACTTTGAGATTGGTGAATTAGCCAGTTAAAGTTATTCAGTTTAGAAAGTTAAAGTAGCTAGCTAAGTAAAACATAGTAAATTATCTAGTTTAAGTTATTTTTTAAAAAATATAAATTTTTTTGCTAATGAGATAAATATAACTAAGTTTAAATGCTGAAAGCTTTTTATTATTTATTTATTTATTTATTTATTTATTACTTTTATTGTACTTTTGTGCACATAGGCAGGGGCATGAGGATTAATCGCAAAAACTGACTTTAATTTTAAGTAAAAGTAAAAGTAAGAATTTCTTCTCTTCCTTGAGAATATATTCAGAAGAAGAAGATAGACTTGGCTAAGATTCTAATAGCGTAACCTAGCAACTATTTCTAAAAGAGGCAATTAAAGTTTCTACGTGGAGCTAAACGAACACCGCTGTACAGTGTAGGTGTACGAGGCTCCACGCTCCATCGTCAGAACCTCAGTGTATATTCAGCGACTCGACTTTTCATCTTCTCTCTAGCGGCGGAATAATTCATGCGCTAAACTCGTCGGCTAAATGAATTGTCCTGCTGCTTACAAACCCATAATGTGATGATATAACAAACACAGGAGTGATTACTGAATATATTACAGAGTGAATAATCCAGGCTGTGTGTGTGTGTGAGAGTGTGTATACACCTGTGTGGTAATGATAATGCAGACTTGTTTTGATTGGTCTGTTTGTTCAATATAAATGAATTCTGAGTTTTAAATGATTAAAACTTTGATTAGTTCTTTATAGCAGTAGCTCCGACAACATTTCTGGCTACAGTGTGAATCAAAGCTCTTGGTCAGTTATTGGAAAAGAATCAACTTCAGGAAGCAAAAACAACAAAAGTTAATACAAAATTCATAGGAATAATATGAGGTATGAAATATGATAATGAACAAAGTTAAACAGGAAAGAAATCTATTCCTTTTTTTGTTACACATATATTTTCAGAGAGTACTGACCTTAAAGCTCCAGTAATGTGGTTGCTGAGAGAAAGGGGGTGGAGGTGAGAGAGAGAGGGGGAAGGGGAGAGAGAGAGAGAGAGAGAGAGAGAGAGAGAGAGAGGGAGAGAGAGAGTGTTAAACTTTCCACATTCATTTGAACAAACATCTTGTCTTGTCCTAGACAACGGAACCACTATTTGAGAGGAAGAATGAGGAAAGAAAAAACTCAAGACATAATAAAGAGAGAGAGAGAGAGAGAGAGAGAGAGCGAGAGAGAAAGAGAGAGAGATAGAGAACATCTTTTAATAATTTAGCAAATTAAATTGACCCGTTCTCACCCAGTCTTTATTATGATTCTCACGATTACACTTCATACAGGTGAAAATACACACACACACACACACACATACACACACACACACTTTATAATAAAAGCTTAACACATACTCTCTCTCTGTCGAATCTTAGTCACATACACGTACAGACAGATGGTGTAAACGCCTGCTGGCTTTTATTATAAAGGCTAATTGCTGTGCATCCGGACTGCCTTGTGGTCATACACATACATAGTAGGAACGTCACACACACACACAAAAAGAAAAAGAGAGAGATGGTCATTTGAATGCATTTAAGTATATTCACCTCAGGCAAATAAGCCTGTAGGAGAATGAGACTTAAACCTGGAAACAAATATAAGCATGTGTGTAACACCAGCACTACCCCAACACACACACTTTCACCGAAACCTTACAAACCAGGACAGTTCAGTAGCTCTTTCTTTGACAGGCAGATTTTTCTATTCATAGTAGCTTAATCAAAAAGTTTTTAAATTAGAATGTAGCCTCACAGTTGTGTGTGAGAAACAACATTCTAGCAACAACTCGCTTCACTACACACATCATCTGAGACCTGGTCTGGCTAACAAGGACAAGCAGGTACGTGTAGGCTAAAATTTAAAAAAAGTCAAAGTCATATAGCTCTCCTGTTAGCACAACATGCTGTCACCTCACACTGGCTAATTTCTATTTTTTATTTTATTTTTTTAGCCGAAGGACTTGCTAGCATTTTGTCAAAGGTGCTTCTTCAGATACTCGGTTAACAATCATCCTCTTGTTTGTTTCACTTAAAGATTTGTATTAAGCCTCTTGGTATTATTCTCAGTCTCCTGTGTAACTAACTAGCTAGCTCCTAGTTCGAGCTAGGTCAACTCTGTTTATTATTAACCTATAAACTTTTCATGTCGCTCTAAAACAAAATAAACAGTTAAATTATGATGTGGGGTCTTGATGTAATGCTTGAACTACCTGACTAACTTAGCATACTTTTTTTTTTTTTACATTTCCAGGCTTATTTTTATTTGCCTGAGGAGCTAAACAATGTTTGATTCATCAGAAATAATCCAGATTATTCTGGAACTTCTGTGAAGCAACTGTAGTGAGACTAACAGGAAAGAAACATGGTTATGAGGGACAGAGCGCCACTTGAAGCTGTGTTTACTTTATCAGCCAAAACAAACACTTTATTTTGTATTCTGTCTTTACCAGCCTTAAGTGAGTTTTATAAACATGATAGCTGTCGAGAAAGTTGCTGTTGGCTTGCAATGTCGGCCAAAAGTGACCTATTCCTGTGAAAGTAGGCGTTTCTTGGCCACGATTAGGGAAGAAGAACACTACTGACTCTTCAGTCAAAGCTTGAAATCTGACTTGTTGGTCTGTAAGAACCTATTTTTATGTTCATGAACATATTGCTGGTTGCTTAAAGGCACGAAGAGCTTACTTCAAGACTAAGCTACAGATTTCCACTTTTACGCTATTTATTTTCATGTCGCTATCAGAACAAGAATTTTTGCTGGTTATATCCTGATCAGGCATAACATTATGACCACCTGCCTAACATAGGTGTTGGTCTCCCTTTTGCTGCCAAAACAGCCCTGACCCGTCATGTACTGTGTGTTCTGACACCTTTCTGTCAGAACCAGCATTAACTTCTTCAGCAATTTGAGCAACAGTAGCTCGACTGTTGGATCTTATCACACGGGCCAGCCTTCACTCCCCACGTGCATCAGTGAGCCTTGGGCGCCCATGACCCTGTCGCCGGTTCACCACTGTTCCTTCCTTGGACCACTTTTGATAGATACTGACCACTGCAGACCGGGAACACCCCACAAGAGCTGCAGTTTTGGAGATGCTCTGATCCAGTGGTCTGTCCATCACAATTTGTCCCTTCGTCAAACTCAAAGCTCAAATCCTTACGCTTGTCCATTTTTCCTGCTTCTAACATCAACTTTGAGGACAAAATGTTCACCTGCTGCCTAATATATCCCACCCACTAACAGGTGCCATGATGAGGAGATCATCAGTCTTATTCACTTCACCTCTCACTGCTCAGAATGTTATGCCTGATCGGTGTATAGCTGAAATGTTAAGTATGTAAAATATGTTATTTATTATTTTTGTCTAAAGAGTAGCTTGAGGTGAGAAGCGGGAAAATAAACACTAACCTTCATTTTTGCTAATGCAAGCTGTTCACTTTCGCTAGCAAGGTAAACATTTCAATACATTTAAAGCATAGCTGTTACCGTTCTCTAGTCAAACAATCACGATCGGACTCGTATCTTGGATATTTTAAGGAATTTAGCTCTGCAAAAAAGGGCTAGATTCACAATCTGCAAGTTCAAATGCTAGGTCAATATTTATTCAGCAAAATTTCCTCCAAGTGTCTGCAATTTTTTTCTCCTTCATCATGCAGCTAGCTAAAGACTGGGACTTGACTGAAGCGGCAATCTCGAACTTTTTACTAAGCCCCGCCTCTTAAACTTCGAAAAGGATGTAGAGTTGTCTAAGATTACAGCTCCTACAGTGTTGTTTATATTAACCCTGAGATTTGGGAAGATGATAACATTAGATATTTTGAGACTCTGTTAGTTAGTTAGTTAGTTACTGGGAAATGGGAAATTTGAAGGTGTCATTCAGGAAAAGTCTCAGCCCTGTTGGAACAGTGTCATATCAACCAAATCCTTCTGTGTGTGTGTGTGTGTGTGTGTGTGTGTGTGTGTGTGTGTGTGTGTGTGTGTGTGTGTGTGTGTGTGTGTGTGTGTGTGTGTGTGTGTGTGTGTGTGTGTGTGTGTGTGTGTGTGTGTAAGAAATCAGGAAGCAGAGTTGAGGGATGAAATTGCGACACGGTCTGCATGCCAAGCAGGCTCATGTGCCCACCCATTCTGCCCTCGCTTCCTCCTCTGGCATTCCCACACATACACACACACACACTTCAACACACACATACACACTTCGACACATTTTCATGACCATGCCCCTCAAAACCATTTCTGTCTCTGCCTGTCTCTGTATGTTCCTCTATCTAACACACACACTCACATACACACACACACACACACACTCATACATACTGCGGCAGGCTTTCCAGCCACACCTGCTGCCCACCTAATGCCCCACAGCACGCTATTACGACGACAGCACTCTAGCCACTAGCCGACAACCAGTGCTATAAACAAAACACAACGTAACGCACACACACATGTGCACACGCGCACACACACACGCATGTGCACACGCACACACCTTCAGTCCTCCTTCTCACCTGGTTAGATGAATATTATCCTCCACCTTATCCAAAACACAAACCAGTTAAGCAAACAGTCTCTCTCTCTCTCTCTCTCTCTCTGTTTGTTCAGCACAAATTGTTCATGTCTTCATCGATTAATAAACGTAACATACCATTGCTAATTAATCCTCCTCCCTCGCGTGCCTCCTTCCACCCCTCCTCTCCTCCTTCTCCCTCTGTATCTCCATCCGTTTCTCCGTTTCCAGGCTGCAGATCACAGAAAATCCCCTGCCTCTGGAGCTTTCCGTTTCTCTCTCTCTCTCTCTCTCTTTTCTTGCTCCCTCGCTTGCCCCTTCTCTCCCTCTCTCTCGCTCTCCCTCACCCTTTCTCTCTCACTCACTCATTCACTTTCTCTACCATTTTGGACACCCACTGTCCCTTTCCTCATCTTTCCCTGGTTATTACCTCTTCCCTCTGTCTCCGTGTCTCTGTCGTTCTCCACCTTGCCGGTTCTCGCCATGTGATCTATTCGATCGCCATATATGGGCGCCAGGTTGCCGTGGAAACATCCGACTCCACCTGCCTCCAACCCCTCCCCACCCCCCCTTTTCCCATTTCTGTTGCTAACAGCGGAGTACAAACAGATAGCGCAAACAGAAAGGAAGGAAAGGAAAGAGCATAGGGGATTAAAAATAGAGGAAAGAGTTTGGGATGGGGGAAAAATGGGAGAGGGCGTAAACCTGCAGTGAGTAAGTGACATGGGAAAGAAAGATACCAAAAGAAGAGATTGCAAAGAGAAGAATCATAAAGGAAAAGGCAGAAGAATCGGCAAAAATCCTAGAGTGAGGTTGTAAAAGTAGAGGTTTTGCATTTTATGCAAATGAGTTCAAACTCTTCATGGGTGGAGTTACAGAGTGCAGACTTGTACATACTTAGAGGATGGAAAAAAGACTCGAGAACTAACAGATGTGGAGACATGGGTCACCATCAAGTCGAATGCATCCCTCTTTCCTGAGTAGCAGAAAGGGAGTTTGTAGTAACTAACTGACCAATTTTCATGTCTGAAGAAGCTAGAGTTGGGTACAGGACTGTGCCACTCACTTGAGAACAGAAGAAGAAGGTAAAGCAAAACTCTGGTCTTTTCCAACATAAAGTCTATTTACTGGGTCTGTAGCATGTCTGTATTGAGAAAAATGCCCCATTATGGATCAGTCCGAAACAGCAAAAATTTAAACCTACCACCATTACCCCGTAACAATAATAGTCTTAAGTTGAGCTAGACATGAGAGTCTTTCCAGTGCTGGTGTTACAGGGTATTCACTTGGGGCAATATGGCAAAAAAAGCATTCAGATTAGTGGTATCCATGTAACATCAGACCAAAAATTCCTTCCTCAGAAAAAAGTAGTTCCATTCTGGAATTATACAGATTTAGAGCCTGATGGAAGGATAAACATGACTGAAGTATTCAACATCTGTCATAACTCTGGGATTTGTGGAGTCATGGGGATCTGTGGATGGTGGGGATCCATGGATGGTGGGGTTCCATAAATGGTGGAGATTCATGGATGGGTGGATTCTATGGATGGTTGGGTTCTATGGATGGTGGGGTTCCATGGATGGTTGGGTTCTATGGATGGTGGGGTTCCAAGGACGGTTGGGATCTATGGACAGTGGGGTTCTATGGATGGTGGGGTTCCATGGATGGGTGGGTTCTTTGGATGGTTGGGTACTATGGATGGTGTGGATCCATGGATGGGTGGGTTCTTTGGATGGTTGGATACTATGGATGGTGGGGATCCATGGATGGTTGGGATCTATGCATGGTGGGGTTCCATGGACGGTGGGGTTCCATGGACGGTGGGGTTCCATGGACGGTGAGGTTCCATGGACGGTTGGGATCTATGGACAGTGGGGTTCTATGGATGGGATCCATAAAAAATGAAAACAAAGATAAGAACAGGATGAGGATGGAGGGTAAAGGAAAAGTATGGGAATGGATGAGAAATGTGCAATGAAAGGAAAGGAAGGATAGTGAAGGAATGTGAACAGAATGCAAGGATAGATGAGATATGTGATGGGAGGGGATCAGAATGAAAGAGAAGGAATTTCAAAAGAGGAACCAGGAAAGGAAGAATATGAGTTGTGAATGAAAGGACATGGTAGGAATGTGAAATGAAAGACAGATGAGAAACATGAAGGGAAGAAAAGGGAAAGAATGTCAGGGTAAAAATCAAGGAAATGGCAAGACAGATAGGAAATATGAATTGAAGGGCTAGGAAGAGTAGGATAGGGATAGGGTACAAGGGGAAGACAGGAAAGTTATGAAGTTCTGACACACAGTACAGAGAAGGAAGGGAAGAAGGGAAGAGAAGGAAAGCCTCTTCAATATAGTGTGATACTCTAGAGAAGTAGTATATTATAGGGAATGGAAGCAAAGGGGTTGTGAAAGAGAGGGAAGAGAAAGGATGGATAGTGACGGTAGAGATCTAAGAAGGAAATAGACAGATAGCTGGGAAACGTGAAGAGAAGGGGCAGAGAAAGGAAGGATATGGAAGGAAGGTTACAGAAGTGATACAAAGGGAAGGGAAAGAAAGGAAAATCCATAAATGGGAAGCATTGAGAAACCATGTGAAAGATAGAAAGGGAAAGGCAAGAAGGGATGCCAAGGCATAGGAAAGAAACGGAAAAGCAGATCTTCACGCCTACCTGTGATTCCTCATCATTCACAACAAGACAAATGTACACTCAGATACAAAGCTCTACACTATATTACACACCCCCACACACACATCTGCTGCCTCACACAGTCCTTCTTACAGTGATTCAACACAACATTCCCTTCTCTGGAACAGCATGCCAGGTCATGTTTAGCATGTTTTCAAGGCAACACACACACACACACATACAGGTACATACCTGCTGGCGTGAACAGTTGGCACTGACAAGCGTAGCAGCATGCTGCGGTGGGTATTTGCCCCGCTGTCTCTCAGCATCCCCAGCATGCAACTTGGCCATTGCCTCAACATCTGGATTGGAGTAGCGGCGGGCCGCGTTGCCCAGTGTGTGGTACTGACGTTGGTATTCACCATGCTCCCCTCGCATCATCCTACCTTCGTCTCACCTGGCCAGATCTGTGCGGTGGGTCAACAAGTCAAAGGTCACACATATAGCTGGACAGGTCAGAGTTCTATTGTTATAATACAACGTTGTCAAATTATCAATTTTAAGTGCTGTTACAGGAATGAAACATTCTGGGACAAGCTATTAAAAGAGAGTAATCAACTCTGGCGTATTAACAGTCACTCAGCTTCGCACCAGGCTGCATCACACCACCCCGTCATGTTTTATTCCTTACTTGTGCCTGATATCTTTCTGCTCCGGGGGTTTGGTCTTGAAGATGCTTCTAGTGTTGCACACACACACATCAGCTAATACAGCTGTAGGCTACTGAGCTGTTGAGATTTTGAGATTTATATAGAAAATGGCAGCAGGAGTGGAAGAGGAAGGGGAATAAAAGGAGGCAACATAAAATAAGAACAAGATACGAGGCAGGAAGTTGTCCAATGATGAGACTTAATCCGACGCAGCTAGGGTTCACCTCATGACACCAGATTGAATAACATAAATCGATCGTAATCAACGAGCATGGTCGATGCAACACACATGCCAGGTTTTATATTCACTTTATTTATGCACTCAAAATGTATGGCAGATCCATTTTTTTCGAAGTGCAACCCAAAATCGATACACAAATACTAATCCTGAGCAAAGCGTGACTGAGGGTTTCGTCGAGAAATACTTGGTTGAAAATATCTTCAAGGGAAAACAGATTTTGGACCAAACACAAAGAATGGCAAGACTTCACTACAAGGATTTCTGCATGTAGTAATGATATTTTCAGTGGTTGTTTCTCATTATTGTTATTATTATTATTATTGTTTTTATTGGTAATAAACTGAAGTCCAAATCAAATGTAGCACCACTTTCTTCAGCTTCAGTAAATGTATAATCCTGATCAAGGTCATTGTGCTTCCAAGAGTCTATCCTGGTGTAATGTGTAGTCCAGACTTGCCTCCAGTCTCCTGACCACCAGAATGCAGTTTCCACTTAATTTTAACCTACTTCCTCCATTACTTCCTACTTCCTCTAGAATCTCTAAAAAAACATGAACCTGAAAACATGAACCATGAACCAAAAACATTTTTTTGTTTTTTATTGTTCTGTTCTACCTTGTCCTTGTGATTTGACTCTTTTCCGGATCTCTGGTGTTATGATCTTGCCCTGTTTCCCAACTTCCTCCGTCACTTCCTACTTCCTCTAGAATCTCTATAAAGGACATTGACCTGAATTCATCTGTTTCTGTTTTTACTGTTCTGTTCTACCTTGTCCTTTTGATTTAACTCTATCCCGGATCTCTGGTGTTTTGATCTTGCCCTGTTTCCCAACTTCCTCCATCACTTCCTACTTCCTCTAGAATCTCTATATAAAGGACATGAACCTGAATTCATCTGTCTCTGTTTTTATTGTCCTGTTATACCTTGTCCTTGTGATTTGACTCTATTCCTGATCTCTTGTATTTTGAGCTTGCCCTGTTTCCCAACTCTTCCTTGAACGTGTCCTTTGATGGTGGTGAATTTCTGCTGGTAAAAACGCTGACTGCTTTGCCTCTGTTTTGTCTCAATAAAACTCATGCACCTGGATACATATTTCTGAGCCAAATTGGGAGTACAGGATCCTTCCCAGATTCCACAGGTTCTGCAAGTCATGTTTGAAGCCTGATACCTGAGACGCTATAATATTTGTTTCATTGAATTTCTATTCATTCATTTTCAGTAACCTTGATCTGGAACCTATCCCGGCAATAGTGGGCATGAGGCTGGAATACATCCTGGATGAAAAATCCATGTGGTAAGAAGAAACTGGAGAACCCAGAGGGAAACCTCTGAAAGTTTTTGGGCCTTGCCCCTTAGTCCCAGTCAAAGGACCTCTTAATGCTTCAACATACCAAGACATTTTGGACAATTTCATGCTTTGTGGGAACAGTTTGGGGATGACCCCTTCCTGTTCCAACATGACTGCACACCAGTGCACAAAGCACGGTCTATAAAGACATGGATGAGCGAGTTTGGTGTGGAGGAACTTCACAGAGTCCTGACCTCAACCCCATAGAACACTTTTGGGATGAATTAGAGCGGAGCCTGTGAGCCAAATGTGCTTCTAATGGAATGGTCAAAAATTCCCATAAACACACTCCTAAACCTTGTGAACAGCCTCCCCAGCAGAGTTGAAGCTGTTATAGCTGCAAAGGTGTTCTATGGGGTTGAGGTCAGGACTCATGCAGACCAGTCAAGTTCCTCCACACCAAACTCACTCATCCATGTCTTTATGGACCTTGCTTTGGTCACTGGTGTGCAGTCATGTTGGAACAGGAAGGGGTCATCCCCAAACTGTTCCCACAAAGTTGGAAGCATGAAATTGTCCAAAATGTCTTGGTATGCTGAAGCATCAAGAGTTTCTTTCACTGGAACAAAGGGGCTGGCCCCAACCCTTGAAAAACAACACCTGAATTCAATGATTTGGAGGTGTGTCCCAAAACGTTTGCAAATATAGTGTATTTTATTTTATATGTACATTTTTTTGTACACATTCCGAAATGTCTATAGTACGTTATATGGTTCAACCATCTAAAACTCCTATGTTTAGATACTCAGTTCTTTTATCCAGTGCCTCTGTAATGTGTCCATTTGCATTCTGTAAGGCCTGCATGTGAGGCTGAGTCTGCACCATTGCCTTTTCTTTCTCTCACTCTTTGTCAAATTAACTTGGCCTCTCTGGGAACTGTTGTATCACAGGAATGTGCAATATACTGGGCATTGTTTACGGATTTCTTTTTTTCTCTCTCTCTCACCAGAGTCTACTGTGATACACCGTACTGTTTAAACTCTGTTTTACAAATGCTAACAGCAGTGGAAATGGGTGTTAAGGAAGAATATAAACAGCAGGCACTGGCTACATACCAACCCCATAAATATCAAACCCACACACTTGCTGTGCTATTTCTCTAGGGTTGTAGCAAATAGAATAAGAAAAAGAAGGAATACGGAGCATCATGCAACATGTCTCTCCACCTTAGACACGTTTAGAAGCCTAATCGATGATACGAGATCCAGCAGACTAATCACTACGCCAGCCTTGAACCTTATTCAAGAAGAATTAACACTTTAGGAGAAGGAAAAGTCCAGAGATGTTGTTTTTAACCGATTCTCAGCTGCTTGATTTGCACCTGATATGAAATAATCAAACATTTCACAGATCTCTTGCTCCAGAAGGACGACGATTCGCTTCCTGGACGTGACAGATGTGAGAAATAAATGAGAATTGATTGGTCTAGTTTCCAGTATTACTCATCAGATTTCTCAAAAGGTAGCAAGCTAATATTTTTCTGTCTCCTTTCATCTGAGTCTGTGTATTTAAAGGTAGGTCTGATTTATAATTGATTACTTCTGCCTGCTAGAATGTAGCTCTAAGCAAAATTACAAATCTTCCTTTCATTCCAGCACCTTCTGAGGTAAAAATTTCACTTAGGATCTAATTTACAGAAAAAACTAAAAAGTTGGTTTTATATTTGATGGTTAGAAATCACTGGAGACTCCTTCTGAAAATGTTAAACAAATATGTTTGTGCAGAAAAGATCACCGTATCAGCAAATACATGCAAGTAATTTTATCATAAAGTGTAATTATTGCTAGCATCTAGCTACTAAAAATAAAAGAATAACAAAACACATTCCGACCAATCAGAATTGAGACTATAAACCCAGTGTATTACAATGAAAACTAAACCTGTGGTACCATAAATTAGCAGTATAACTGTAGTATAATTCTTTTCTCTACTGTTCAGTTTTCAATTACGTTTAGTTTTTATTGTTTACAGCATCCTTTAAAGTACAGCATGTTGTTGTATAACCTGGAATCTGTACCCCATATGGCGTACACTACTTAAGCGTAAGCAAGTCACAGTAAAGGGTCAATCGAAACTGCACAGTCTGGTAAGACTCACTGCATTGTGTGTGTGTGTGTGTTTATATATGCGTGTTAACACATTTTTCCTGCTGTGTCAGACATCCTCACAGCAGAAGGGCAGACAAGAGAGCAGCATTTCATGCTCAAGCCTTTACATACAAATTAGAGACGGATGGCCGTATCATTTAAAAAAAACTACAAATAAAGACTTTTTTAATCATAAGACTGCAGAAATGAATTAATTCCTGTATTTACAAAAAAATGCAACATGGCTGTTCGTGTATAACGAACCAGAACGTCATTCTGCTAATCCTTATCATTGATTCACAGCCGCCTTTTTATTTATTTTTTCTTTTTTACTATTAATTCCGTGATTGTGGCGACTTTTGTGACAACTAAAAACTTGCCTTTAGAACAAGGACTTGAGCATAAAAACATGGCAGCATTTAGTCCATTGTGAGTGCTGCTTAAAAATTCACAGCCCCGCCCACTTGTTTTCAGACCATTCACATCACTGAAGTCACACGTCAAAGTTCATGTCGATGAAGCAAACGGAGAGAAATAAATGCGTGGGTTTTGATTTTGATTTGACGTCCTTTCCCTTTCGGTGAATTATTTCTTTATTTAATTTGGAATTCGTACTGAGAAAGCAGAACAGCTTTTAGATCACAAATCGATCTTTGAGGTAATTTTTTTTACTTTTTCACCATTCTTAACCAAACTTCACATCAAATTCATGGGAATTCATTGATTTATTCCTTAATTCACTCGTTCATATTGCATCTTGGATATGTTCTAATATAGATATACTGTATTCCAGTTTAGTGAAGGATTTTGTGATTTCTTACAGTTTCCAATGAGCAATAAACACACTGAAACATTTCCACTAACACACTAAAATCTCTCTTTCCGGATGTTCCCCCTGGTGCATTCCTCCGACAAACCCTCTCCTCGTTGCTTCCTAAGGAACACTGATGTTTGTCAGAAACACGACAATAAAAGAGTTTGGATTAATCAACCTCGTGTCTCAGGTGACTCAAACCTCCCTAATCTCCCGCTATTCACAGCCCATAGTAAACACCTTCTCACTGTCGGCCTCTGTGCAATTTATACGGCGACGGCGATGATGATAACGGGACGCCTGATTTATGTCTCTGTGGGCTGATTTTTCTAAATGTGGTTAAGCCTTCTGTGACAAATTAAAAATTCTAGCGAAGGCGGATAATATCTCGCTCTGTCTGTCTCGCTATCACTAAACCCCCAGCAACACACCCCACCCCCTCCCCCTCAGTCCACCGCGGCCTCCACTTCTTTCTCTCATGCAAGACAACTGAAATATGTTCAAATTGCATCAGCTGCTTTTCTTAAGGAAGAAGAAAAGTCCTCTCGTGCTTCTGTCTGGTGTATAAATGTCCGTGACCTTCTCAGAGGAACAAAATCGGCACATTGAGCTGCGATAAGAGCCGATACAGCAGGCGTTTCCCCACTAGACAGTGAAACAGCCGGTGTGATGGGAGATTTTTATTATAAGGCGGTTTGGCTCGCACGGAAGTGTAATGAGAAATGCCACGGCGGCCTTCGAAGTCGACTGAGGACACTGAAATATGACATAATCCCAAACAAGGTCGTTACTTAGCCTGAGAGCGGCGACAGCTAACGTCTTCGCCGTCATAAATCCACATGGCTGCTGTGTACACAGCCTTGGCCACTTAAATGACTCCGGAAAAAAAATAAAGTAACAGGGGTGTGTTTGACAAGGACGAAGTATTATGAGTGTTGCTTTAATTAATAGGTGAATTTAAAACAAATTCATTTACAGTTTGTGGGTTTAGTTAGCGATGGCTGATGACACAGCGGCTTGTAAGGCTCGAGAGTCCGAGACGCTCTTTTTTGGGCGTTATGATTGGAGGAAAAGAATTCACCGAAAGATTTGACAGCAAAAAAAATAAACAAACAAACAAACAAACAAAAATGCTTCAGTTGCAGGTGATGAAAAAACAAAAGTTAAGTGTAGATATTTGCAGACGTCTGCTCTCTTGGTTCATATTAACCTGCTTGATAGCGAGGGTAGGGGAAAAGTGAACACTGCAGGGTTTAAAATAAATGGAATTTGCGCTTATGAGGACTCTTAGAACCCGCTGGAAGAAAGTTAAAGGCTAATTGGGTTTTAATTGGCATCATAGGCGAAACAGCATGATGTGGACACACACACACACAGAACGTCGGTTTCTCAGATTCAGCACCAACTTTTACGTATTCACACCTGAACACCAGAAGCTCTTTTCCGATCCATTTAATAACCAAGCGACTCGACGGAGATACACTCATGAACGTGAAATGTTGCGTGACCAAATGCGGCGTTGGGAACCTAGTCTTTCCAAAGTCCCACAGCGCTCTTTATTACATTACTACTGTGTGTCCTGGTGCATTTATTATGCCTCATTATATTTCCGTTTTTCTTTTAAAATCTACCCGAAATAATGAAGAATGTTCTGAAAATAGCTCTTCATGTAAACGATCTTCTTCACACCACAGGGTCTCATTGTAGGCAGCACTTCAGCTAACATCAATTTAAACCGCAACTGAGACGAACGTCACAGGAAATTCGGACCGAACATAAATAAAAGTCCATAATTCACCGAAGGGGAAAGGACACAGGAGGTATAGGAGGCATTTGCTTCAACTTTTGCTTCGCGACAGTTTCATCTAGATGACCTCCCTCTCTCGGGGTGCCAGTATTTTTGCGCAGCATTTTGTAAGGAAAAAAAATATATTATTTCAACTTTTTTTTAATTTAAGTAAATAACCCTAAACTGTTCTACCACAAAAATTCTACCACATCCACTTATGCTTAAGATAAAATATTTTTGCATATTTATTTTAGTTGTAAGTTACTTAAAAGTTGATTTTAAACATCTGCGTAGGATTTACAGACGTCTTTTCATTCGATCCTTGTACCACTGGCCTGGGGGCGTGGTCAAGATGGCTGCTGAGTGGACAGATCTTTCTGAAAGACATGAAAACCAAGAATTTTTTTTTTTTAAATAAATTTAATCACTAGCATTAGCGTTAGGAACATCTTCTATAGTCAATGCTATTTATTTATATTTATTTATTTATTTGTTTGTTTGTTTGTTTGTTTGTTTATTTGTTTTTACTTGATGGAATTTATCTATTTATCTACTTTAATTTATCTACTGCTTACTGCTCACACACAACCCCAGGCTCCAAACCACTCAATCTCTCTCTCTCTCTCTCTCTCTGTCTCTTTAGCCTTTGACCTCGATGACAAGCTGCCTGCTGAGGGGCCTGACTGGAGGGAGAGTAAAACTAATGTAAAAAAAAAACCCTCGAAGGACACACACTTCTAATAATAAGATAAACCAGGCATTTAATTATATTTTACAGCTAGTGCTACTCATATCCTCCCTGACGTTAACTCTAACAAACTGAATGTAATCCACACAAAAAGATTTAGGCATCTAATTGGGTTACCATTAACGAACATACTGGCCCTAAGTGAGTGTATTCATGAGCACGCTAATATGAAGTTACAGGAGGAGGCTCAGGGGGGGCCAATATTTACGGTTGTAGGATGAATGAGGGTTTTTTTTCATCTCCTTCGGGTTGGCTTTACTCTGAACAAGTGCAAATAAAATACTCCCATCAGAAAACTTTGTTTACTGAAGGAGACAGGATGTGGGTGTGGCTGGGGTTCGCACCTCAATTTGTATAAGCCAATAGAAAAGACGTGGGCGGGGAAAATCTGCCTAGAGTTTGTATTTTCTATGTAATTATCTTTGTGGGGTGTCAATATTTTTTTGTTAAATCCTGTGAAAATAATGTGCTAGTTCAGAGAACTTTTTCTAAACAGCACCAGATCTTCATATGTATAAAAGAAATATTTTATAGATTTATTTTCTCTCCATTTCTAAGATAATTCTGGAGTTACAGTACATCAGTGACTAGTCACTTCCTCTTTTTCCATATATGGACATGAAAGCTCCAGAATGTTCCTGATGTCAGATATAGGTGTATTTAACTTGAGTCCCTATCATCGTGGAGGCATTTTGCAAGAGACACGCAAGTACACACACACACACACACACACACACTCCATGTCTGTGTGCCAATCAATTTCAGGTGCATAATTAGTACTGGAGCTGCTACAGATTCTGGCGATACAAAAGGAGTGCATAATGAGGCAGGATGTGAATAATAGCATGACTTCCTGCACGTGTCAATCAACCATTCACAGCCAATCAGCTGACTCCGGAAATACAACTGAAAAGACGTATGGAGGAGTGTAGAAACGATCTCTCTCTCTCTCTCTCTCTCTCTCTCTCTGTCTCTCTCTATCCAGATTTGGCATCTTACATCTGGCTGACATCAAAAGGAGACTGTGTGTGTGTGTGTGTGTTAAATCAAGAAAAAGCCAGAGCATCCACAAAAGAGGAATGAGGGATAAAGAGAGAGAGAGAGAGAGAGAGAGAGAGCGCGCGTCTGAAAATCAAAGAAAAGAAAGTGGGTGATTATTTGTCATTTTGACAGCCAAACGCTTCAAATTGAATCAGAGAGAGAGAGAGAGAGAGAGAGAGAGAGATTTAATAGTTTAAGAGAAAGCACCCAAGAAAAAAAATAAAGGAGAAAGAAAAACAGTGAGACAGACCGATTGAGAGAAGAGAAGGAGAGAAGAGAAAAGTGATGGAGACTGAGGGATAGAGAAAGAGATTTAGAGCACAAGCAATTGAGAGAAGGGGAGATGCAGAAAAGAAGTGTAGTGATGGATTCAGGGATTGGTGGATAGACTGACAGAGAGGGAACGATGGAGAGTCAGAGAGATGGAGAGATAGATAGATAGATAGATAGATAGATAGATAGATAGATAGATAGATAGATAGATAGATAGATAGATAGATAGATAGATAGATAGATAGATAGATAAGCAAGTTTTTGGTGGCCTTTGTCCTTTTTGCCCTTGACACTAACACACACAGACAAACACACACACACACACAAACACACAAACACACACAAACACACACACACACAGTCTGATCCATCAATCCTGCAGCCATTAGTCTGTTTGTTTTTGTTCTCTTTTTCAGGTGTCTGCTGTATGACTGAACTGTGTGTGTGTGTGTGTGTGTGTGTGTGTGTGTGTAAATATTCTCCTTTCTCAAGATTATTATCCAGCACAGCTTGTTCCCCCGAACGCACGAGCCTGCAGTTTGCACAATAAAACACACACCTATTCAGTTCAGCTGTACAGACTGTTTTTCTCCACCTCTGTTTCCATCTCTCCTCTCGTCCCCTTTATTTCTCTTCGTCACTCTTTCTCTCTTTCACTCCATCACTTTTTCTCCCCCTGTCCATCATCTCTCTCTCTCTCTCTTTCTCTCTCTCTCTCTCTCTCTCTCTCTTTCTCTCACCAACCTTTTCTTTTGGCCATCCCTCCTTCTTCATCTCTCTACCTCAACATCATGCTCTATCCATCTCTCCATATCTGTCCAAGCTATCTGTCTATCTGTCTGTCTATCTATCTATCTATCTATCTATCTATCTATCTATCTATCTATCTATCTATCTATCTATCTATCTATCTATCTATCTATGTGTGTGTGTGTGTGTGTGTGTAAAAAAGAGAGAGAGATACTTTAGGGAATTCTGATCAAAAAGCACATCCATCTTTCTGTATCATATATCTAGAGATAGTATCTCTCTCTCTCTCTCTCTCTCTCGCTCTCTCTCTGCTTTTTCCTCAGGGTATCAGAAGCTTCGAATCTCATTTTCTTTTGGAAACTTCTGAGGCTGGAAGACAGCATGACAGATGTCCAGCACTAGCAGAGGCCTCAAGTGTATCTTCACTACAACACACACACACACACACATTTATATTAGAGATATTTTTGAACCTTAATAGCACTACAGATGGACTGGCAGTGTGTCCGGGGTGTATTCCCGCCTCACTTCCAGGATCTAGTCAAACCCCTGATGGACTGAGCAAAAGATAAATAAATAAAAAGTAGTATTTTTTCATTTAACTTTGAATATGAAGTTAAGAAATAAGTTCATGACCTCCAGCAGATGTGTTTTGAACCTAATAAAAAAAAGGCAATTCATGTTTATTTAAACTTAAAGAAAATATTTAATTATAAATAAATAAATAAATAAATAAATAAATTTGATAATACAAATAAATAAATAAATAAATAAATAAATAAATAAATAAATAAATAAATGAATGAATGAATGAATGAATGAATGAATGAATGAATAAATAAAAAAATAAAAAAATAAATAGATAGATAGATAGATAGATAGATAGATAGATAGATAGATAGATAGATAGATAGATAGATAGATAGATAGATAAATTTGATAATACAAATAAATAAATGAATTATGAATAAATAAATAAATAAATAAATAAAAAAAATGTGATAGCTAGCTATAATCAATTAAAGCTGTTTAATCCAGCTGAAGGACAGGTATTAAGCAACAGAATCAATGAAATTCATATGGGGGAAAAAAGCATTCTCAATTTAAAAAAATTAAATAAAAATAAAAAATAAAATAAAATAAAATAATCTGCTCCAATTCAAAGAGAACCAGGACAACGGCTGTTTATGGACCCTGAGTATGGACACATTTCTGTGTTCTGTTCTTCATCATCTTCATCATCATCTCCTCCTCCTCACAATGGTCTGTCAAAACCTGTGACACCTTTATCATACATCCGTCATGCTTCCTGCTTCATATCTTTGCTCTGCTCTCTTATCTTCCAGTCTTTTCTCCTTCTGTCAGTTCTCTTCAGCAGCCATACTGTCACGACCCCATCACCTGACTTCACTTGTCCTTTGTCCTTCCTCTGTATTGTTTCTTTCACAGTTTTGCTCCCAGTAGAAGGGCAGGACTGAGGGTCTACAGATTGACCACACTGATCTGCCTTGGATGTTGGTTTCTGTGTGCCTGTATTCGCTGCACTTAAGTTCTCTGTAAGGAGTCTCCAGTGTCACCTTGTCAGGACAAAAGGAGGTTTCACTTTTTCAATTGTATAAGGAAGTGAAAAGTGAAGCTGGGGCTGATTTCTTTCTAGCCCAGACTGCCCAAGTCAATTGATCTCCATTTGATCTCCTAATATTTTTAACCTGGCTTTGCTAAGATATCAAGGCAGAGAGAGGTTAGACCTCATAACATTATGAATCTAGCACATAAGCTACTACCATTAGCCAGTTTTTAGTATTTTCCACCATATATACATCTCAAAAACCATGAAAGAAGCACCAAAAATATCAGCTTTGGAAAGTAGAGACAATGTTTTATTTGCATGGAGAGTCAGAGGTTCATGATTGCGGCTTCTGACTGCGTTCACTTAGACTTTGCAGCCGATTACTTGCTACAGAACAAGATCTCAGTAGCCTCAGTGTATTTTGAAACACAATTTGGCTACGTTTTCTGTTTTTTTTTTTGCTCTGCTCCCATATGTCATGGGGGACCATGATTCCTGCCCCAATGGGACTCCATGATGCTGCATTTAGATGTACAGCGACTCGCAGTGACCGTTTATTGGAAATGAAAGCTTCCGACTTGAAGGGACATGAGCAACCGCTGGCCACCCACTGATAAACTTTATAACCATGGCAACCGGTAGCCTACTGGTGACTTGCTAAAAGCTTTAGCTTGGCGTAGCTTTTGTTTTTGTTGCAGTTCCCATTTTCGACCACTTGGTAAAAATGAGCTCTCAGGTGCTAAAAAGGGCAATGAACATAACTGCAACATCATCTTAGATCACTGGTCACTCGAAAGAGGTCAGAAGTACTTTGCCAAAAATTGGAATTTTACAGTAGTTTATATTTACTGAACAAAATACAGACGTAGAATCTTCTCCATCTGTCTCAGGGACGAGCCTGGGATGAGCTTTTAGTTCAGGTGATGAGATCAAAGCTTCATGTCCGACTGAAGTAAAACTCCATCCCATCCCATCTGTTCCTGTCGGTCAGGATTTTCTCGCTTCGCAGTAACAGAAGGTCATTAGAACCTGCAACCTTCTGGTTCCACACATCCTCAGTTTGTTAGTGAATACGCTGTCAGTCAGACCACAATGTCGTTTCTTCGCCTCTTTTTTTTCCACACTCTGCTCTCTCTCTCTCTCTCTGCGACTATCTCTCCATCACCACTTTGATGTTTGCCCGCAGAGCAATTTCTGCCAGTGCACTCTCTCTCTCTCTCTCTCTCTCTCTCTCACTCACTCACTCTTTCTGCAGACACACACGATCTCTCTCTCTCTCTCTCTCTCTCTTTCCCCCATTTACACACATCCGTTGGTGATATTCAGATCGTATTCAGGGTACATTAGAGTGCATTAAAACCCATAGTAGCCATACACCAGCATAATAATATAGCAAAGCTGAAGTGCATATCTCTCTCTCTCTCTCTCTATCTCTCTCTCACTCTCTCTCTCTGTCTCTTATATATACATATATAATAGGGTATCCATATCTCCAAGAGAAAGTGAGCGTAAAAACCCCAGAGCCAAGCATTTCCACACTGACCAGTTTGGCACTTTTCCACATCCCAGGTTGTGGCACAATGCAAATCTGATCCCACCTCACCATGAAATTGCACTCGGGCAGTCCTGCACCACTACATACCTGCTCGAGCTGTGGTTTCCTTTCCTCCTACCGATCCCTCGGTTGTCACACAGCCTTCTCTCTTTTCATGTTCAGCCTCCTAGTCTCCATCCTCCTCTTGCCTCTTTTCCCCCCACCTGTCTTCCATCTGTCACTCAGATCCGTCGGTCCTAAGGAAACCAGGGAGCACCGGTTCGTCTGCTGGTCAGCGTGGTGCCTGTGTGTGTGTGTGTGTGTCAGAGCATCAAACCCATTCTACTGAGTAAGGGGTGGTGGATGGTGGTGGTTTGGGGGGGGGGGGGTTGCTTCAAGTCCGCATGGCACAGCCGGACCTCATCCGATATTCCTGCAGAAGACACGTCCGCTTCCCCCTCCTCGAGTGTTGATAGTGGAAAATCCCATTTCAGTCCACACACACAGCCCGAGGAAGACGGAGCGAGGAATGTACCATTCACAGGGTAAAAAGAAAAGAAAGGGGGTGGGGAGGAGGGGAGGGGGGTAGATGATGGGAAAATTGCAGCAGATGAACAGGACAGGCAGGAGACATTTGCTCTGAGAGAGGCTTGAATAGAAATGACAGGTTTATAAATCAATAGACTGCTTTCAGTAAAACAGGCTTTTAGTTATTCATATATATATATATATATAAAAATATCCTAATGGTTTGTATGAAGCGAGATAAATGAGATAAACTGCTTTTTTTTGTTGTTGCAGTTTTGAAAAGCGTTTATTTCTGCGTATAGTAACAAGCGCCTGAAACGCAAGCCAAATGACGCAATTAAAAAGCGATTAAAAACCAATTAGCTCGTATGCGCAGGCTATAAATCCGATCCCTCATGCATTTTCTTTTTTTCCGCTGCGTTCTATGATCAGAATTGAGGTGAAATTTGAAAATTATAGTGTGTGTGTGTGTTTACATTCATTTTTTGACATGAATCTGGATTGGTCCAGCAGGCTTCCATGGTGTAGCTGGATGGAGTAAAGATAAGAGAGGAAGAGAGAGAGAGACCAGGGAATAGACTCACCACCCGGGCTGTAACTCAATCCAACACGAGGTCAGGTGTTAGCCGTGTCGTCGGCAGCATCGTCAATGTCGTCGTCGCGGCGGTTCGGGTTTCACCTGGAAAGTGGAGAAAGGTATCGGGGTTAAATACGACCTCAGGGCATTGACATGCATACAGAATGAAATTTGTGCAGGAATATGTGGTGGGTATGATGTCATGTGAGAAGAAGTACAGAGAGAGAGAGAGAGAGAGACAGAGAGAGAGTTTTTCTGAGAACTCTTCTGTGTAATATGCAAATATACACATTATCGATCTTGATATCAAGGAAATAAACTAATCTCGAGTTTATATGCATAGCACTGGAATTGTAATCGTGTGTGTTTAGTTCATTTTAATAAATCATTATGTCATAAATAAATTATTAAGGCTACAATGTGCTTGGACACTCCCCTGACAGACCACCAGAGGGCAGGGCTTTTTCTAGATCGCTGGAGTGTTTTTGTACCATGTGCTTTAGTTCACGTTTTGTGTTAGCCCCGCCCAGTCCTGGGTCCTGTTTCCCCGCCTCTGCACACCTGTTCCTTATGTTCCCCGGGTTGCCTGCCTTAAATATACCTGCTGTGTTGTGTGAGTCTTTGTTTCCTGTTTTCAGCGTCCAGTTTGTGCCCCCTTTTTCTTTTCTTTGTTTCGATGTCCCACCGTTCCATGATCTCTTTTATTTCTATATTTTCTGTCGCTCCATTTTATTCCTAGTGTTTCCTTTGTTTTGTTTCGTTTTGTTTTTTTAGTCTGTTTGTCCTAGTGTTTCGACTGTTGACAATGTCCAGTGTTAGTTACCACTGCGAAATTTTTCATTAACAGCAAAGCGATTTATTTATTTCGCCGATAAGTTTAATCCACGTTATGGCTACGTTTAACGCCCAGTGAATCACGTTCCTCTCATCGTCTGCGTTAGAGCAGCTAGAATCAGCCCTTCTCTTACAAGCCTCTCTGTTTTCTCACTATTGAACTTAATAAGACAAAAAATCTAGCTTGTTATATTACTGAGAAAACTTTAAAATTTAAAAAAATAACTGTCCTGAAGTTTGTCCTGAAACTGGAGACTCCTTACACAAAACATTAAATGAGAGTCCCCTTGCGAAAAAGCTCAAGTTGTATGTTAGTATAAAAATAATTACTAAATAATTTTGTGCTGTTCTGGGAACCAGATTTAACAGCATTGTTTATACAAATAAATATACAACACACATTCAAAATATGCTAGAGTTATTTTGTTTACTTGTTTTTTTACACTAGATCTCGGATTCAGCGCTCATTTTAATTATGTGTAAACTTTTATATTATCTGTTCATTTTTTGTCGCTTCTCTTTTTTCTTTGTTCCACCTTTTTTTTTTAATGTTTACGTACTCAGAATTTTCCGATTATATTTAATTCCTGAATAAATCCAGGTAGCTCTCAGAGTTTTATGCTTTTGTTCGATTGTATGTTAGAATTTTTCATTTTCACATAAACAGTTTCATGTAAATCTGCATTTCTGTGGAGGAAAGAAGTTCAACTGTATAACATTCTTCTAGAAGGTCATGATTGTAAATATCACTCGAACTACAAAGAGAGATTTTGTTTGCCACTAAAATGTTCCGGAAATGCCAGAATGTGCCAGAAATTTCATTTGAATATGGATTTACAAGCATGGCGGTAAACACAGAGGAGAAACCAAAAACTTGGAGTTTGGGGAGTATGTGTAATGTATAATGTCCATTTTTTAAACTGAAAAATGTAGAAAGTTTTTTTTATTATTGTTATAAATAAATCCATCCCCACACTGTGATGTCACTGGATATATTGCATCATCATTGTTGTCCACTCACAAAACACTTGACTTTGACACTTTTTCCCCCTGTACATCATCATCATCATCATCATCATCATCATCATCAGTAATGATCCATTATTGCAAAATAACATGTATTTATTAAAGCTTAGTACGTGGGATTATTACGCGATTCCGCGAGAACACATTTTCATCTCATTAAAAAAATCCATGTCATCTATGCAAATTTGGATTTTCAAGGTTCCTCTTCCAGTACACTTAACTTCTTCAAACAGAGGCCTGTCTCCATGGCAACGTCACCATTGACAACTGACATCTCAGGGAAATAAAGTAAGAATAGTCCAAGCCAAAAGGTCAGAGCACTTATGCTTCCAGCATGACCGAGCTGCGTGGGTTAGAGAGATGTCATTTATTTATGTTATTTACGTTAGCACACAGCGTCTGTAATGTCTTTACTACAGTCTAAAAAAAAATTGGATTTTCACAAAGCATGTGATTTAAAAAAAAAGCTGTACCCTTTTTTGTTTTGTTTTTTTAAATACAAATGTATTTGAATACGTTTTCATTTTACAGAAATCAGTCATGAGAAGAACTCTGGCCAATTGTCCAGCTAATTTCCTTATAAAATGACACAAAGTGTTCCTTGTCACAGATGTTTACTTTGTCACTTTGTTTAGTTCATTAACATTCCAAGACCCAATGCAATGTGTTTGGCAGAAAACGAGAGAGCTTAATAATAAGCTGTGATGAAGCATGGTGGTGTCAGTATCCTGCTGTAAAGCTGCTTCTTTTCAGCTGTTTACCGGAGCTCAAGTCAAAATCCATATACTAATCTGATTAGTAACGGATGTCACCTTCCGGTAATTGCCACATGATAAATCTTGCTGAAAAAAACTGAGTTAGAAAAACTATAAAAACAATCAATTTTAAGATTTTAATTTTACGATTATTATTTTCCGATCATTTTTTTAACGCTATTTTTTTTTCTTTTTTTTCCCCCCAATTTATTTTTTTTTTATATTTTACATTTTTTTGTAATAATTTTCTGAAAACCAGATTTAACAGCATTGTTTATATAAGACATTAAATCTTGGATTCAGTGCTCATTTTAATTATGTGCAAACTTTTATATTATCTGTTCAAATTTAGATTATTTTTGTTCGTTTCTACTTTTTCTTTGTTCAATTTTTTTTTCCGTTACTAACAGGGGCGTCGCTAGGGCTAATCATTCGGGGCTTGACCCCCGAATGATTTTAATCTAGCCCCGAATGTTTTATCCCGAATTTTAAAAAATGGTCATAAAACACAACAATCTTATTATTTAAATAATATCCTAACTTCTAATATTTAATGTTAACACAGTTGATAAAAGTCGGCTAACAAATGTATGTTGTGTGACAAAGGAGGCCCACTGTCTTTGATTCTGAAAACTCCTGACATATAGGACCCTTTTGAATATTATTCCATACCCAAGACCTACAAAAGCCTTAAATGAAATCAGCCTAAAGATAGATCTAAATAAAATCTAAACTGTTAAAGCGCCAAGACATTACAGTCTGAACCTCATGACTTTCTAATGCAGTATTTTAGTTAAAATCCAGACATGACTTAGGTGAACAATGGACCAGAACAGACTCCATCATTCAGCTGTTCTGTCTATTGATAAAGGAATTCTCAGCACTAGAAATACTAGTATGGTAACTGACCGTTTTGTTCAAGTCGAGTCTCTGATGATTCCAGCCTACATACAGTATAATACATACAGCAGTGCCAGCATAAATTAGGAATGAAATAAGAGGTTCAAGTATAATATAGATTTTTGTTAAATAATAATAATGGATCTACACGACACTGCTTCACATACAACCTGTAAAAGAGATAATAACTGTGTGAGAGAGAAAATGTAAATGAATTTAATGACCTTTTTTAGTAGCAATGATGGGAGGAGTCAGAAAAAAGACTGAATGAAATTTTCTAAAGTTGCATACTGTTTGTGTTAATTTGTGTTTATTATTAAACAATATTACATAAAAATGCTCTTACAGAACATGTTATTCTTGCGTACCCCCTCTTGGTAATTAGCCTCTGATGTTTCGGGCTCAGCCCCTCATGTTTTCAAATCCTAGAAACGCCCCTGGTTGCTACGTACCTGTACTTTGCAATGACAATAAAGTTCTATCTATCTATCTATCTATCTATCTATCTATCTATCTATCTATCTATCTATCTATCTATCTATCTAAAAGGCAGTTTGAAGAATTAGTAAAGGGGTGTGCAATTTTTTATTCGTTTTTCACCTGCCTGTGACAGTGATGCCTCCCTTCCAGACGCACTGAACAACTTCTATGCTCGGTTTGAGGCACAGAACAACACAACAACGAGGAAGACCATCCCTCCTCCTAATGACCCAGTGCTCTGTCTCACCATGGCTGATGTGAGGAGAACTCTATGCAGAGTTAACCCACGGAAATCTGCTGGACCAGACAACATTCCTGGCAGACTGCTCAGGGAGTGTGCAGAGGAGCTAGCAGATGTCTTCACTGACATCTTCAACATCTTGCCGAGCAGCTCCATCATCCCTACGTGCCTCAAGACAATGACCATCGTCCCTGTGCCAGTGTCCTGCCTCAATGATTATCGTCCCGTCGCACTCACACCAATCGTGATGAAATGCTCCGAGAGGCTTGTCATGAGGCACATCAAGTCACGGGTACCACCCTGGACCCCTTGCAGTTTGCATATCGTCCTAACCGCTCCATAGATGATGCCATCAGCACAACCCTCCATCTGGCCCTCACATACCTGGACTGTAAGGACTCATACGTTCGAATGCTGTTCATAGATTTCAGTTCAGCATTCAACACAATCATTCCTCAGCAGCTGATTGAGAAGCTGAGCCTGCTACGCCTGAACACCTCTCTCTGCAACTGGATCCTGGATTTCCTGACTGGGAGACCTCAGTCAGTCCGGATCGGGAACAGCATCTCCAGCACCACCACACTGAGCACTGGAGCTCCTCAGGGCTGTGTGCTCAGTCCATTGCTGTTCACTTTGCTGACTCACGACTGTGCAGCAATGCACAGCTCCAACCACATCATCAAGTTCACCGATGACACGACCGTGGTGGGTCTCATCAGCAAGAATGACGAGTCAGCATACAGAGAGGAGGTGCAACAGCTAACAGCCTGGTGCAGAGCCAACAACCTCTCCCTGAACGTCGACAAGACTAAAGAGATGACTTCAGTTGTTGACTTCAGGACAGCACAGAGTGACCATTCTCCACTGTTCATCAATGGATCCTCGGTGGAGATCGTCAAGAGCACCAAATTCCTTGGTGTCCATCTGGCGGAGAACTTCACCTCGTCACTCAACACCAGCTCCATCACCAAGAAAGCCCAGCAGCGCCTCTACTTCCTGAGGAGGCTGAGGAAAGCCCATCTCCCTTCCCCAATCCTGACTGTGTTCCACAGAGGGACCATCGAGAGCGTCCTGAGCAGCTGCATCACTGCCTGGTTTGGGAACTGCACCGTCTCAGATCGCAAGACCCTTCAGAGGATAGTGAGGACAGCTGAGAAGATCATCGGAGTCTCTCTCCCCTCTATCACAGACATTTACACCGCACGCTGCATCCTCAAAGCTAACAGCATTGTGGCTGACCCCACACACCCCTCACACACACTCTTCACCCTCCTGCCATCTGGAAAGAGGTACCAGGGCATTCGGGCCCTCACAACCAGACTGTGTAACAGTTTCTTCCCTCAAGCCATCAGGGTCCTCAACACCCGGGACTGAACTGTTCTACACTCTCTCAGACACACACACACACAGGACTGAACTGTATACAACTCTCTGTCTCTCTCACACACATATACACGCGCACACACACTCTCTCTCGACTGTGTGGATGCAAACACACGCACACACATAATTTATATTGTTCATTACTTATTGCACTACCTCAACCTGTCATCTGCTGCTATAGTTGTAGTTGTATTTATGTATATTTCTATTTGCACTACCTCAACCGCTGCTGTTGTATTTTTGCACAACATTTTTTACATCATTTCAATTTATCTTATTTTATTTCACTTACATTCCATTACACATGTTCTTTTCTTTCTTTTTCGGCGCTAAGTGTCCTGTGTTTTTTGTGTTGTCTTGTCTATGCTCTGTTTGCACCTAGCTGCACACTGTGCACTTTACGTGGCTAAGACAAACTTCTGTCCTAGCTCTGTGGTGTTGTTTTTGTGTTGAACTTGTTGTTGTTGTATGTTTCTGTAGCACCAGGTCCTGGAGAAACGTTGTTTCATTTCACTATGTACTGCGTCAGCTATATGTGGTTGAAATGACAATAAAGCTTCTTGAATCTTGAAGGGTTTTTTGTTGTTGTTGTTCAGTAGATTTATATTGTAGTTTCAGTACATTTAAATCACGATTTTTATATCCACTGTTACAGGGTGTACCATTAAATCTTATTTAAAAAATGTATCATTATTGCATATAGAGTCTCCAGTGTGGGTGTGTTGTGAGGAACTTCAGAGTCCTGACCTCAACCCCATAGAAC
The DNA here is from genome assembly GCF_019097595.1 of Hemibagrus wyckioides. Classification (NCBI taxonomy): domain Eukaryota; kingdom Metazoa; phylum Chordata; class Actinopteri; order Siluriformes; family Bagridae; genus Hemibagrus; species Hemibagrus wyckioides. The sequence continues at coordinate 4,448,768 of NC_080710.1, read as the reverse complement.
ACCTTTGGGATGAATTAGAGCGGAGACTGTGAGCCAGACCTTCTCATCCAACATCAGTGCCTGACCTCACAAATGCGCTTCTAGAGGAATGGTCAAAAATTCCCATAAACACACTCCTAAACCTTGTGGAAAGCCTTCCCAGAAGAGTTGAAGCTGTTATAGCTGTAAAGGGCGGGAGACAACTCCATATTACATTCATGTGCATGTAAAGGCAGACGTCCCAGTTTTATCCTGGCTCACAGTCTCCGCTCTAATTCATCCCAAAGGTGTTCTATGGGGTTGAGGTCAGGTCTCTGTGCAGGCCAGTCAAGTTCCTCCACACCAAACTCACTCATCCATGTCTTTATGGACCTTGCTTTGGTCACTGGTGTGCAGTCATGTTGGAACAGGAAGGGGTCATCCCCAAACTGTTCCCACACAGAGCATGAAATTGTCCAAAATGTCTTGGTATGAAGCTGAAGCATTAAGAGTTCCTTTCACTGGAACTAAGCCCAACCCCTGAATTCAATGATTTGGAGGGGTGTCCCAAAACTTTTTGGCAACATAGTGTAGCATTCAACCTGGCTCAATCATTTTAACAAGATGATTTATTTAAAAACACACACACACACACACACACACCCCATGTCAGAGTATACAGAAAACTTTATTCGTCAACAAAAACAACTGAAAAAGACTGATTAAATTCCCGCCAGCAGTTTACAGTCGTAAAACATGAGGTGTACAAGTGAACACAAACAAGTCTGATGAACCTGCAATCATAACAAACAAGTCATAAATATTAACCAGCAAAGAAAAAAAAAAAACAATAATAAGAGGCTTGTGCAAAATTCTTCATCTATCAGATGTAATTCCTTTCGGTGAACTCCGGCGTCACCATGTGACTGAAACGTGAACAGCAAGGGAGGAAATGATGCACACAAACGACGTGCAGTGGTTTGTGTCGAATTTACTTCCAGGAGAAGCTGGAATGGCTTAGACACTGTGGTTTTGGTGTGTGTTGGTGTGTGTGTGGAGAGTTGCGGGGGTTTGGGGCTCAGAGTGCGATGCGTATGCACGGGTGTTTGAGGCACACGGGGAGGATGCCGCGATTTATCTGGTGAAACTCCACCAGCTGCAGGAGGTCGATGAACAGAGTTTCACCATCGTCCATGGTGTAGTACTGCCTGCCGCCATCCTCACACTGAACACACACACACACACACAGACAGAGTGAAGGAATGAATGAGTGAGTAAATCACAGAGCCATACATCATGAGTCTGAGAGACAACCACTCACACTGTCTGGGTCAGATAAGATAGTGTGACTTTATTAGTCTCTTTTAAATAGATTTGTTTGTTTCACTTTTCTGGACACAAGCTTCAGGTTCAGTATGAACACACTTCCACTCTGGAGCACTGTGACTTCTTTCCAAAGGAAAAATATTCTTTACCACCTCGTGGTTTTAGAAAGCTGTTAAGACACAAGGCAGGTTTTTGAACCCCGATGATGTCACAACCATCTGGGAGATGGAGCTACTCTCTCTGTCTGTCTGTCTGGCTGTCTCTCTCTCTCCCTCTCTCTTTCTGTCTCTTAACTCTCTTCTCTCTCCATTTCACTCTCTCTGTCTCTTACTCTCTTCTCTCTCTCACTTGTCTCTTAGTCTCTTTGCTCTCTGTCTCTCTGTCCCTCTCTCTCTCTCTCTCTCTCTGTCTCTTACTGTCTTGTCTCTCTCTGTCTCTCCGTCTCTCTCTTACTCTCTTCGTCTTTCTCTCTCTGTCTCTCTCTCTCTCTGTGTCTCTCTCTTTCTGTCTCTCTCTCCCTTTAATATATATATACACACACACACACACATATACCAGTGGGTGGGAATTGACCATAATGGATGACCCATAGATATACATATAATATATATTGTTGTCTACTGGAAAGACTGTGGACAAGGAAACTCGACTGAGATTTTCAGAGTTCATTATAAAATATTTTGTAATATTTTCAACAGTCACACACACACACACACACACACACACACACACAAAGGACTCACAGGAATGAGGAGGTAGTGCTTGATCTTCCGCTGATGACACAGTGACAAGACAAAACACTGAGCGTGCAGCTGACTGTCCCGAATCAAAAACAGCCTGAGACACACACACACACACCGAGGTATTATAGTACAGTGCACTGCAGTAGAGATGTGTGTATCATTAAATTAAACACTATTGTGCACTGAAGGGGTCAAAAGACTTACCCATCTGCCTGACCCTGCTCTTCCAGGAGCTGTTGGGCTTCAGAGCGTGAAACGCCACCATGGAACCAGGGCTGAGTCTGGTGCACGGCTAGACAAGAGAACAAGAGGGGAAAAAACACATATGTAAATATAGAATTATATAGAATACAACACTGGATGGGGGAAAAATCATAAGTTCATTATCCACTAAACAGGTAAACTTTCCAGTGTGCTGCTGCCCTTAACGCAACTTAAAAGCGTGATATGTTTGTGCTCTCAAGTTCTGAGGGATGATCGATGCTCTCTTGCTGTCAGTCACAGTGACACTAGCCAATCGTGTGCCTCAGTGAGCTCATATATGAGGAAGAGGGCGGAGAGCTCTATCTTCAGAGTGTGTTGCTCTGTGACGCAGCATTAGCAGCAGAACCTGTGTGTTTGGATGGTTTCACAGGCTTTAGATGGTTAGAAGTGTATGTTAGTCTCCATCACCCTCGCTTGCTGGCAGCCATCATACGATAGGCTTTTGGGCAGCGAGTCCCAATTGAAGTTAAAATGGGGGAAATATCCCCATAACTTTACTGTGTTCTCCACAGAATCACTGACCATATGATCGGCTCACTGACCTCATCCCTTTTGTCAGAATTCGTTCAAAAGGAGCTGTAACTTTACTCACCTGGAGGTCGTGACCCATGGCTGCTGTTTGGTAGGCTGTAGCGCAGTGCCTCTCTCTTCTGAAACACACACACACACACAAAGGAGCTGTAAACATTAAGCTAAATTTGTGTACGTTTGCATACGCTTTTCTTTAAAAAAATAAAAAATAAAAAAAAATAATGAGCTAAACCAAATCTCTCTCTCTCTCTCACAGACACACACACACACACACCCTCCAGTTGTATCCCTCCTCCTGCTCCGCGCTCTCGGCCTCTCGCGGGTTGAGGATCACTCGGCCTCCGCTCTTCCCTGAGAAATCCATGGCTACCATCGACTCGTCTCCGTCTGCTCGCTGAGAACGACAGGAGCAATTATGGGACCCGTGAAATGAGGCATGATAGGAGGAGTCTAAGGGACATAGTTGTGTGTGTGTGGACATTTACCTTGGAGTTAGCTCGTGGGGGGATCCGAAGGTTAGGATTCGCCTGCGCCAACAGGTAATTACACTGAAGCTGCTTTCCATACTGTAACACACACCCACACACACACACCCACACCCAGGTTCTGAATATAGAACACTCATTGACTTGCCCTTCTTGCTTTATTAGTCTAGTGTCAGTAGAAGTGCTACTCCAACAGTTATAAGGAAATTAGCCTTGTTCTTCTTTTCCATTACTTCTTTTCCATTGAATTAAATATTTGCATGTAATGTCTTTATAAGGATGTACAGATGTTTATGAAAGTTTTTGGCTAAAAAAAAAACAAGATAGTATTAAAGATAAAACTATCTAAAAAAAGGATTTAAAAAAAATAAATAAATAAAAATAAACCAGACTTGACCAGTAGGGGGCACTGAAGTGCAGTATTAGATTTAATCACTAAGTACACACGTATATATTCTGTGACATTTATAGGATTTGTGTGTGTGTGTGTGTGTGCGCGCGCATGCACCTTAAACAGTCTGAAGGCTGTAACCCAGCAGGTTTTACTCTGCTCGCTGTCTGCACACAACAGTTTAAGCTCCTGAGAGTGAAATCTGCCTCTGCTAGTCTGAAACACAAAATAACACACACATCAATTCCGTGATTAAAAAAAAACACACACACACACACATCATGCACAAAACACACACACACACACACACACACACGGAAAGTATTATAAAAGAAAATTATAATCGGAATTGAGACCTCAGGTGGCTGAATTACCTTCAGACAGAAAGTGTGTCCTTTGGGGGAGCTGTAGAGTTTCCGACTGTTGGCGACTGTGTACACGCTGATGTCCTCGAGATCAGCTACACACTGAAGGTGTCGAGGCTCCTACACACACACACACACACACATATATTACTCACCTACATGACACCACATTTGTCTTAAAGAGTACCAATTTATAGTAACCTAACTAAAATTACATGCGTGTGTGTCCGTGTGTGTGTGTCTGTGTGTGTGCGTGTGTGTGTGTCTGTGTGTGTGTGTGCGTGTGCGTTCAGACCTTAGATGAGCCCTTGGTGGAGCAGTAAAGTCCAGACCGCCTCAAAACGTAGTACAGCTTCTTCCAAGACTTCTTGCCTGGTTCGCGTACATGCAGGTAGCCCTGAATCTCCGGGCAGGAGCCGCACTTCAACATGCTCTGCAAAGAGCCAAAGGATCAAGCAATTTTTAGAAATGTACCAAGGTTCGGGTGTGAGATTTAAGACATTTTATAAAAACATTTCATGCTTTTTTTTCTTATCTCAAAATACCTGTACAAGCTGCGAGGGCGTCATTCCAGTCTTGACGTCGGTGGAGTCAGAAATCATGTTCTCAGGGAAATAATGCTGAAATGAAAGAAACAAAAATTGTTTAGAGATGGAGCGTCATAATGTGATCGTTCATTGAAATTAGGAACACTTAAAGGAGTTTGTTTCTGTGTGATGGTGCGATTTTTGACTAGTTATGATTATTTAGTAAACGACTACAATGAATAAAGTCAGAGAAGCGCTGGATCGTACCGCTGGCTTTTTGAAGAACTCGTACTTGGCGTAGTTTTTACGAAAGAGCAGCTTGGTGTCGCCATCTTGTGGCCAGGAGGACTGCACCCGAGACACCACTTCATGGTCCTCGAGGCAGCGTTCTTCAAACGACAAACACACTTGTGCGAATAAGCGACACCGTTTAGCATCGCGCCGTGAAGCACATGTGTGTCGTAACTAGAGCGCGTGTTCTTACCCAGCCCTAATGAAGGGTGCTGCTCGAGGAGAGCCCAGTTCTCTTCGTCCGTACAGTGAGTCGACTCCACCAGGATGTGACACACGTCTCGCGCCGTTGCCGCTGACGACACCACCACAGAGCGACTGTGTGTGTCCTCTCCGAACACCCTTACCACCTACACACACACACAACAGTAAACACATTTCTTTCGACATGAATCATGAACTCTTTGACTCATAAAAAAAACCCTATACACCTCACTTCCTGGTAAGCAATTGTGCAAGAATATGTACGAGTGACAAAGGCACAAAAGAAGGAAGGAATTAAGGAGAGACAGAGACAGAGACAGATTTGCTGTCTTCAAAGTTTCAGTGCAGGGTTTATTCAAATGGCAGCAAGAAAAGGAACTGTGAAAGTGTGTGTGTGGTTATTGATCGACTGACGAGTTCGGAGAATGGATTATTTTGGGTCTTTTGGTGTAACGATTATTCACTGCAGACATGACGTCACTTTCAAAACTCCTTAATTTCCTAGTTTCTTGGGTTTTCTATTACAATCACTGGTCAGAATGTGACGGTCAATTCTCCATTACAGATGTACAGAGTGCAAGAAAGCACTTCAGGGCATGGTTTAAGAGTTTCAGGTTCGTGGTAGGAAAGAGGCTCGGAAACGTGTCTGATGTTCTGGGAAAAAGTGAAAAGATTGTTCTTTCACACTTACAAATGGTTAAAAATGACGTTGCTGTTTATTCGTTTTAAAGAAAATAAAGAGGAAGAGAAAAAAAAACTGAACTCCTCAACCACAAACCTGATGAACCAGTACCACTGAACAGTCAGACAAACACCATCAGCAGGTTTACAGGGGACACACTGGGACAATCAGAGCAAACACATACACACACACACACACACACACACACACACTCACAGTTTCTTGAACTTCAACATGCCATCTGTCTGCACTACTATTCTGATGGATTTTTAACCACAAATCACAGACACACTGAGGTTTTGATCTCTAAACCACAAGCAGACAAAACACTTGGTCTTGATGATCTGCCAAAAAGACTGCTTTTATCATCATGAAAGAAGTGCAGAATGTTCCATATCCAGAAAACACGTTTTTTTATTGGCTTTTTAGAAAATACACTCAATAGCTCAACCCCAACAAACCCCTCCCCAGTAAATCAACCCCAGAAAACACAGCTCAACAACCCCATAACTCAATACAACACCCTCCCAATAACTCGATCCCAACAATTCCCCAGTAACTCAATCCCAAAAAACCCCTCCATAACTCAACATCAACAAACTCCTCCCTAATAAATCAACCCCAGCAAATCCCCACAATCACTCAACCCTAACACCCCCCCACAATAACTCAACCCCAACAAACCTCTCCCTAATAAATCAACCCCAGCAAACCCCCTCAAAAACTCAATCCCAACAAACCCCTCCCTATTAAATCAACCACAGCAATCCCCCTCCAATAATTTAACCCCAACAAACCCCCAGTAACTCATTCCTAACACCTCTTGAATAACTCAACCCCAACAAACCCCTCCCCAATAAATCAACCCCAGCAAATCCCCACAACCACTCAACCCCAACACCCCCCTACAACTCAACCCCAACAAACCCCATAACTGAACCCCAACATAACTAACCCCCCCAACACCTCAGCCCATGTGTGTCATGTGTTTACTCAGAAGTGATCATGTAGCCTGAAGCCTGCCCCGGCCCTGCTGATTTCTGGGAGTGTCGCCGTGTAACACCAACCAGTGATTATCTGTCCCGCAAGAACAATTGATTTCTTTCAGGATTACGTTTATAATTCCCAGAGCAGGGTCAACAGTAAAAGGTCAGCGAGCGAGACGCTTATGTAACCACTGATACAACTGATACAAAAGACGTGAGGTTCGTTCATCATTAATTCATGACTTCCTTCATTTCAAAGAAAAAAATAATCACAGTTTCTTACCCGATACAGGGAATGACATATCGGGTGTCATGTTACCCGTCTGACTCATGCTCCATGCAATAAAAAGGCAGAGTTGCCAGTTTATTAGGAACCTTCTAGCTACACTCACTGGCTGATTTTTTTTTAGCTATACCTCTGGTGTCTGCACCCGTCCTCTAGCCTGTCCATTAATGTAATAACATTCAATCATTAACTCAAAACGGAGTCCAAAGTCAGTTTCATAAATCACCTTAATGACTCTCAAGTTGCAAATTAGTGGGCTCCAGTCGGGATTACTGCCGACATTCTGACGCTGTTTAAACACAGGGGACTAACCCCTCTAAAATCAGGCCAAACAAATAGAAAGTGTAAGCGGATTACTATGGAGCTAGGAAACGATAATAAGAGGGAAGATCAGCTCGCGTTATTAAAAAGCAGTGTGTGTTCAGGACCACACTTACATGCGTGTCTTCATCATCGGTGCTTCCCACCAGCGAGCCGACTCGTACCGGGGAGTGTGACGGACTGCACAGCTCGGGGAACGGGTTGGGTATGGATGGCATGGATGAAGGTCTGAACTGTCCTTTGGAGCTGGAAAACAAAACAGTGATTATTTAGCACGAATTTAAGTGTGTCGCTGCTGAACGATCGGTTCTGATCGAAGGAGTGTGTAATGAACCTGTGGCTGTTCCTGATCGTCAGCGGTTGTGATCGTGTGGTGGACAGACTGGCAGAGAGGCTCTTCGTGAAATTCGGCGTCTGCTCTCTGCGCATGGCCTCGCGCACCGAGTCATTAAAAACCTCCGTCCAGCGACGATCTACCTGCATCACTTTATACACAGAGAGAGAGAGAGAGAGAGAGAGAGAGAACACAATGGTTAATACTTGCTCATACACGTGATATGTAGATAGTGAAAACTAAACCGCAAAATATACACAAATGCTCACGTGATTTTTTTAAATTTTTTTTAAAAAAATGATAAGAATAAAATGGAAAGAAACCAAAATGTGGAGAAAGGGATCTTCAAATCCTCAAGAAAATGTTTAGAAGATATTTATTCAGATTGATTAAAATCACAAATGCTGAGGTGCTGAGTGAGTTCGGCTGAAGTTAGAGCGCTTCTAAACATTATTTCTTCCATTTTTCCGCCTCAGGTGAAAGAACGGTCACACCTTTAGTTTTATTTTTAATCTAGCGCTGTTGAAAGAAAAAAAAAAACACCCAGACTTCCTGGCACGTTGTCAGATTAAAAACAGAAATCATAGCTAATGAGTTCACGTCACAGATAATGGAGTCTCCTGCATGGTGTGTGTGTTTGCAGTAGATATGCTGGTGAAGGGAAAGGTTTGCAAAGCAAAACAGGATGATGTAATACTCTCAGTACGGTAGTGATACTGACACACCTGCGAGCACACAATGAAGAGCGCCATGGAACTGGTGACGCCGCTTATGTTTCACACAGTTGTAGAACAACAACAACAAAAAAAAAAAAATCATTATTGGCTGCATTCACGTCCTGATTGGTTGGGAGGTGTGGAATCTTCCATCATAACATGTTTTTTTGTAAGGTTTGTTCATTCCAGAGTGAGGTAGCTTGCTAAAACACGAGTTGTAACAGGAAGTTTCCTGGAAATTCCGCAACATTAACTGTAAACAGATTCAATCACAACACATCATACCTTTTTTATTATTATTTATTTATTTATTTATTTTATTTATTTATTTTATTATTTAAAACTTGCAATCATTGGCATTTTGTATGGACTTGTACATAATTTACACCTAATAATAATAATAATTTTTTCAAATTATTTCAGTAAAGAGATTTATTTTTAATTTATGGAAACATATTCAACATCAGTGCTTTGAGGTAAAGTGGCTCCTTTCAGATTATTAAATAAATAAAATCGCATTTTTTCATTTATTTTTAATCACCTTAAATATGTTACGTTAGGCAAAATGAGAAATGTGAAAAACGGCAAATGTGCTATTGTTTATTTATTGTTACGTTTACTAAATAAATCAAAGTGGGTGCAATAAATACGGATGATGATATTTTTTTCTGCAGATGAACCCCTAATGGTTCTCCTGCACAGAGCCACTGTGTTGCGCCCGATGCAGTGAGCACATAAATGAAACGATAATGTGTGATACTATTCATAGGTTTTTTTTTATTCGTCAATAATCTGAATAAACATATGCATTTGCAACAGAACAAAATGTTGTTTTTTTGTCATTTTGGTGTCATATCATTCATATGCAAATGATTCATTTGGATGTGTGCTCGCGTTTTTGTAGGGTTTGTGCAAGCTCTTTAACCTTGAACAGCTGTGTGCTTCTGAAGGCCCTCTGTGTGGCCAAAAAAACCAAACGGATGGAAATGTAACTTCCATTAGAGTGAGTGGTGGAAGGGAGTCAGTTTCTGTTCTATGCTGCATGAACATCTGCAAAGTGTAGGTCATTATGTCAGGGATAAAACACTTTAAGGGTCATGTTGAAGGAAAGCAATCAACGATGGGGTGCTGCGATGCGGATCAAGAGGAAATATTTTGGCACATGGAAGTGGATTAATTTACTAAAACTGTACTTGGGTCAAATGTGTGTTTATAAATGAATGACACTGTATATATAAAATAAGAAGGAACATAACATAAGAAATATATATTTTCCGTGGATAATTTTTGCACCTATCCTTGTCGGTCTTTAGGTGAACAAAAATAATTAAAACAGAATAAACTATTTGTCACCATACTGATGTCCTTAACACTCAGACACCGCTACTCAAATATTAGAGTCAACATTATCTCGAATGAACCGAATCACTCAAACGAATCGTAATATCCGTTATAAATAAAGGAATCGCTTACGGTGAATCGATTCGTTGACACGACACGTTTAAATGAATCAAATGTCGCCAGTTAAGTTTCGTCTGATTGACACAAATACTCACAAAAGTCTCCTAAAAGTCTGTCATTTTCCACAGCTAATTTAATTTTTGTATAAATTTGACTTCTTAAAGCACATATAGGTTATTATATTGTAAATGGCTCAGACGGCATTGGATTTAAAATTTACAATATTCCGCAATTTTCGGAAGGAAGCTATACTGTGTGTGTGTGTGTGTGTGTGTGTGTGTATATATATATATATATATATATATATATATATATATATATATATATATATATATATATATATATATGTGTGTGTGTGTGTATATATATATATATGTGTGTGTGTGTATATATATATATATATATATATATATATATATATATATATTATCAATAGGTACAGACTGTGCAATTAGCCTCAACTAAAAGCTAAATTATTTCTGATTAATGACGTAGAATAAACACCGATGGACAAATTTAGGTTTATTTCTCTCAGCTCTTAAGTGTTATTAATTAGTTTAGTTTATTCGCGTTCGCGTAGCCACTGAAAGCGAATTCAGCTAAAATAAAAAGTTTAATGAAATTTCCCAGAAGGAAAAAGAAAACAAGACTCACCTTTAGCGCGCGCTGCGTCCTGTCTGACACGCCAACTTGTTTACGTGAGTAATATCCTGCTCGTCTCTCTCTCTCTCTCTCTCTCTCTCTCTCTCTCTCCTCGTTCAAGCCCGCCGGTCTTACTTGGGCCGTGTCCAAAACCGCATACTTCCGCGCTAAACTAAATAAGGGTGTTAAAATAGCACGCCACCTGTCGCTATCTGATAATCCTGAGTGGCACTAGATCGCGGTTGTAGACGTAGCCATGGAGAGCGCACGCACGGCAGCTGGGAGGGAGAGAGGGAGGGAGGGGCGTGTCCGGTCCTAAAACGAGGCGTGGCAGCGGGAAAATTAAGCATAGGCAAGGTGGAATAGTAGGAGGGGCGTCGTCATGGCAACGCTTTGGTAGCGGGTGAAATGGCGTACTTTGTACACCGCAGCCTTTTCTGTAGAACTGCGCGCGCACACGCGTCTGCTAAATTCCTCAGAATTATATCAGAATTTTATTAGTGTTAAAAATTCCCTATGATTCTTTTTAAGCTGAGTGAAATGTCCGCATTTTTTAAACTTTGTTACTTTAATTATGCCGAATCTTACTTTTAAATGATCATTCTGTGTCTTTGTATTTCCTATTAAATTTGCTTTTCACATACTTTTTATACACTTTTATATTTTTGATATGATTTAAGCCTTGAAACCAGAAATTTGACTGAAAATGTAGCTTTTCTGTCACCTAGTGGTCATAGCTGGTAATTACAGCACATTGACTGTTTTATCATCACAGGCACGCTATATTGCCAAAAGTTTTGGGACACCCCTCTAAATCAGTGAATTCAGGTTTGTTTTTCAGGGGTTGGGCTCGGCCCCTTAGTTCCAGAGAAAGGAACCCAACTTTGTGGGAACAGTTTGGGGATGACCCCTTCCTGTTCCAGCATAACTGCACACCAGTGCACAAAGCAAGGTCCATAAAGACATGGATGAGAGAGTTTGGTGTGGAGGAACTTGACTGGCCTGCACAGTCCTGACCTTGCTTTGTGCACTGGTGTACAGTCATGTTGGAACAGAAAGGGGTCATCCCCAAACTGTTCCTGCAAAGTTGGGAGCATGAAATTGTCTAAAATGTCTTGGAATGAAGCTGAAGCATTAAAAGTTCCTTTCTCTGGAAATAAGGGACCAAGCCCAACCCCTGAAAAACAACACTTGAATTCTAAGCCAACAGCATTGTGGATGACCACACACCTCCACCTGACCACTCACCTGTGTGAACTGACTCACACTATAAAAGTTAACATTTTATTTGCACTAGTTCAACCGCTGCTACTGCCATTTTTGCACACTTTATACTGTCACCTACTGCTGCTATATATATGTTTACAAACATATGCTATTAGATATCAGATTAGATTAGATTATTAGATATGTTATTAGATAGATATTATAGTTCCTCAAGTTTTCCTATTCTATTTTGTTTTGTTTCACATGTTTTTTCGAGCTATGTGACCTGTACTGTCTTGTGTTATTTCTTGTACTTTCTGTGTCTGTCTTCTGTCTTGCACTGTTTGCACCTAGTTGCACATGTTGCACTTTATGTAGCTAGGACAAACTTCCTGTCCCTAGCTCTGTGTTGTTGTTTCTGTTATGTAGCACCAGGGTCCTGGAGAAATGTTGTTTCATTACACTATGTACTGCGTCAGCTGTATGTGGTTGAAATGACAATAAAGCTGCTTGACTTGACTTGATTTAGAAGGGGTGTCTTAAAACCTTTGTCAGTATAGTGTAGGTAAGCTAATTACTTCAATTAAATTCAACACATTCGACGCAAATTTTGCTTAGGGTTTTGTTGTTTTTTTTTGAATAACATTTTGCTTTTTTTGTCATGTCCTAATTTGCAGATAATTTCATATTATTTCCACTAGACGTCCATATTGATAATGCAGTAATGTGGTTTCGGGTTCACGGCTCGACTTTATATGGACTTTTGTACTAAGGAATAAATCACTTGGGGAAATGTTGTTACAGGAAAATAATCAAATAAGTGGCGGTGAAAATTTACTGATCCTGTCTCCAGCCCAAAGGCGGAAAAGTGTCTCATACGACTATCATTTTTAAAGAATGATAGATCTTAATTTTTATCCATTTATTGTTAGGTTTAATGTTGTGTGGAACTGAAAGTTCTTTCCTGTTCTTGATCAATTCCTTGACCAACCTGCTTTTTTTAAATCAGGCACACATTTAGAAATGTCACTCTAGCCTAGCACTCTTTTAGCCTGAACTACTGTCCACTGCTGTTATGGAAAAATAAATCAAAACCTTCTGACCAATCAGAATTGAGAATTCAACAGCAGAAACATTGAATGAAAAGTATATCTCCCCTGAAATTCCCACGGTGAAAGAAAACAGCATAAAAATTAATAACAATATTTTCACTTCTAACAAAATCGGTTGTGTTGAATATTTTGGATTTATTTTATATTTTCTTAATGTTTTATTTTACATTCCACTACATATTGCGTAAAGATTATGAACACACATTAAAAAAAATACAAACTAAACACAGCTTTAGGAAAAAAAAAGTTTTATTTCCCAGATTTCCAGACGTTTTTCCTTTCAATTGGAATCTTGCGATTTGATTTTTTTTTTCTCCTTTTTAATCCCCCCCCCCACACAAGTAAAATTCTAAATAAAAATAAAAAATAAACGGTACCATGAAAATGTAAAAAAATATGTCAAAACACAAAATAATATGTTTATATAATTACATAATTATTAACAAACATTGACCACATTGATATTAATCATAATAATTAAGAACAATACTACAAAGAAAGGGTGTATGAGAGCGGAGTGTAGGTACACATGCACACTCGAGTACACGCTCGCTCCCTCGGGGCGAGTCACTAGGAAAAAAAAAGTACTTTTTTTTTTTTTTTTTTTAAGTATTAGCCCAAAAATTAAAATGTTAGGGCTTTTTTTTTTGTTTGTTTGTTTATTTGTTTATAGCTACATGCAAAGACAAAAAAAAGAGAAAGTCTGATTTTGCAGGATCTCAACATCTGAGTGCACTACAATGACTTTATGACATCACTTATCAAACCTTTGTCCTTATTCACGTCTCACACACCCATTTTCGAAGGTGTTCGTTAGTGAACGTTGACATCAGTGAAATTTGACACAGTACAATGCATTCTTGGGATATAAATGTAAAACTAGATATAAAAAAATCTCATCATTTGAGGCAAAAACGTACTGATAAACGTTAATGTTTCGGCCAACTTCGACTGTTTTTTCTAAACAATCTACAGACTTGAGAACTTCCTAACTAGCTAAAGTTCCGCACATAGCTAGCTAGGGTGTGTAGACCAAACTGAACAGCTAATGCAGATTTAGCAGATGATTTGACTTTCTTTGCGTGCTTTTCTAGTAAACAAGTTTCCTGTCTTTCATTTTTCGTGTGAAAGACATCCTTTAAAAATTTTACGGGAAGACCCAGGTATCTCTCAGATCTATCTATCTGATCTGTGATTATAAGAAGTGTATTTTGTTGGATGAGGATTCAAATACACTATATTGCCAAAAGTTTTGGGACATCTGCCTTTACATGCACATGAATGTAATATGGAGTTGTCTCCCGCCCTTTACAGCTATAACAGCTTCAACTCTTCTGGGAAGGATTTCCACAAGGTTTAGGAGTGTGTTTATGGCTCGTTCCACTAGAAGAGCATTTGTGAGGTCAAGCACTGATGTTGGATGAGAAGGCCTGGCTCGCAGTCTAATTCACCCCAAAGGTGTTCTATCAGGTTGAGGTGCAGGCCAGTCAAGTTCCTCCACACCAAACTCACTCATCCATGTCTTTATGGACCTTGCTTTGTGCACTGGTGTACAGTCATGTTGGAACAGGAAGGGGTCATCCCCAAATTGTTCCCACAGAGTTGAGTTGAAAATGTCCACAATGTCTTGAGAGTTCCTTTCACTGGAACTAAGGGTCCGAGCCCAACCCCTGAAAAACAACACCTAAATTCAAAGATTTGGAGGGGTGTCCCAAAACTTTTGGCAATATAGTGTATTTTACCCTGAAATTCATGCTTTGCGTAGATGATCTACAGTACAGAGTGCCATTTAAAGGGGATTTCTTAATTCATAAACTTAAACTACATAAACCACAGCGCTGGCAAATTCTCCGTTCTGATTGGTCAGAAGCTCTAAGTTTCTGTAGCAACAACAAATTCATATGATTCATCTGGATGATGTTCTACTCAGTCGAATTTGAAAAAGCAAAATAGCAGGCTGTTCTAACAAATTAAAAACTGCCTGCCAGTATGGTGACATTCTCTTAAACGTCTTGTTTATTTAACAATAAAATTCTCCAGGGTCTGTGGTTTGTAAACAATAATCTTGTAATCTTTAGGTTTTCCACTACATGAAAGTCTTCAGAACATATAGATTCGTTCTTTGTGGCTGCTTTTTGTTGTTGTTTTATTGTTTTATTAACTTCAAGAGAAAATGAGGGAATTACTATTAATAGCTTTTAGATAAGCAGTATATTAAACTAATATTAGTAATCATCTATAAAATTTTTCGACAACTTATTTCACCCTCAAAGAGCAACCCACTTTATTCCTCTGCTTTTTTTCAGGCTTAAAAATCTAGTCTAAATCCGAAAATTATTTCCTACACAAATACCCGACATACGTCTTGGACTGAAGTCAAACTTCTGCACACAGTCTAATTGTCGGCTATTTTAGACAATGTTAGTGTAATATGATGATCACCTGTGAGCCAATCAGAAACAAGTATTTGCGTTATCGTGTGTGGTCGTTCTCAGCCAATCATAACGCACTGTACTGCCGTGTCGAAGTAATATGACTGTAACCTTAGTGTTTGATAAACAACGTGTCAGAATTGCGCACTCAGACTGTCGGACCGTCGCTGTCGTGTTAGTGTTGTGTGTCAAGAGATCGTGATCACTCCTGTCACTTCCTTCATTTGTGTATTTGCACTTTCCCGTGTTTCTCCATCGCCCGGTTCGGCGCTCACAGCGTTTTGTCGCTTTCCTTCTTCAGGTGGCTGCAAAGGAAGATCAAAAAGAGGGCAACGTTAATGATGTGGCTGGATTTATTGGGGAGTGTGTTTGTGTGTGTGTGTGTTTGTGTGTGTGTTTGTGTGTGTGTACCTGTAATACTCTTCCTGTGTGAGAGAGTGATGGTGGTGATGGATCCACTGCTGCTCCAGCGCGAGTCTCTGGATCTGTAGCTCTGTGTTCTGATGATGCATGGAGGAGTGGGGGGGTAAATCACGGAACGGAGCGCCTACACACACACACACACACACACACACATTTACACACACATTTGCAAATGGGTCAGCTCTTTATAGAGGTGAAAACACTTCACATTACACACACACACACACATACACACACTATTGTGAGATATTCCTAATTCTAACTTCTAATCTCAGTAACTATAAGGTTTCTTTTGTTCTTAAGAACTGTGTGTTACAAGAGGTGTGTGTGTGTCAGCACTGTGTGTTACCGAAGAGTTGCTGTCGCAGTACGTCGCTCTCTGTGAGCGGGTGTGTGATGATGGATCCTGGATACGGTAGCCGTGGTAACGGAGCTCCCGTCGCTAACGGATCAATGAGCGGGTGCACGCTGCTAGGTGCTGTAAATTATATATAGGGGGGAAAAAATAAAACAGTGCTGAAATCTAACCTTTCCGAAGAAAAAATAATTAGTATGTAATTAATGGCTTTCAGGATTGTTTAATAATTGGTTTTCTAAAATTATACCTTTAAATATTTTATATCTAATTTGAAATGAATAATGTATAGACTTATTTTATAGACAGTTTTTTTTACCCCAATTTAAATAAACACTGATTTTTTTAGAATGTTTAACATAATTAATGTAAAAATTAATACATTTACAGCTAGCCTCGTCAGCAAGGTGTATTCTTTTTTCACGGAAATGTATGTGAAATAAATCTGGGCTATTCTTTTGTCCATGATAAAAGCGATCATGTTTTTCCCAACAGCACATTCGAATGATTAACTTGGCTTACAAGTAGCAATAACTAGATCATTATGTAGCCAATATTAGCATTTATATGTGAGATGTGGTTTGTTTGTGTGAAAGTTACAATTTTTAACTAATTGTTTTAACACCAAACTGTGTGATTAGTGACAGTTACCTGTATCTTGCTGGTGTAGATGCAGGTGAGAGTGAATGTGTGAGTGCTGGTGATGATGTGGAGTCACATTTAGCATTTGCAGTCGCCCCAGAGACTCTCCTGCTCCACTTCCTCCTGAAGCCCCACCTCCTCCTGAGGTTCCACCCCCGGCTGGGGTTGCTGGGGCTCCTCTTTCCCTGTCTCCACCTGGCAGTGCTCTCTCTCTCTCCTTCTCCCTCTCTCTCTCCACGCTCCTCGCTCTCTCTGTGCTAGGTGGAGTCCGACTCGGGGCGGAGTAACCTTCAGGGGCTGAGGGTTGGGTAGGATGGGAGGAGTGAGATGAGGGGTGATGGAGAGAAGAAGCCGTGGGTGCAGGAGGAGGTGGGGGAGGTGCAGGGGGAGGAGGAGCGGCAGGACCTATGGGGTTTACAGTTGGAGGGGCATGACTTGGCAAGGAAGGCGGTAACAAAGAAGAAGTTGGTGGGGTTGACAAGGTCTGAGGGACAGCGCTCGGATTTCTTGCAACTGTCGCAAGGGCTTGAGGGGGCGGAGCTGGTGGTGGAGGAGTTCCATAGAGGGCAACCTCACTGGTTGGAGCTCCACCCCCAGCCCCTCCTCCTAGCAGTAAGGAGTGTGAATGAGAGTGTGTATGTGAGTCAAATTCGCTTTTAAAGTCAAACCCTGACTTCACTCGCTCCCTGTGAGCAGTCACTGAGTGCGGAAACCCCATCCCTCCAAGTCCGGCCCCTAGCCCTGCCATTCCTCCTGGGCCAGGCCCTGCCACCGGTCCTGCCCCAGGGTGACCGTGGCCTCCTTCCAAGCCGGTTCCGTAAAGAAATCCAAGGATAGCTGCTGCGGTGGCCGCATCAGCAGGAAGGTGGTGTGGATGAGCAAGGGCAGGGTTTTGGAATTGGGACAGGAAGAGAGAGGGATGCACGTGAGGGTGTGAATGCGGATGGGGGTGGGGGTGAAAATGGGGCGGAGCCCGATTGGCCGTGCCAAGTGGTGACATTGCATGAGGACGGGCATATTCACTCAGTGTCCTCAATGCTGGCGTATCAGGTCCAAGATATGGACCGAGACCCCCAACAGAAGGTAGAAGAAGGGAGTGAGGGATTGAATGAGAGAGGGAAGGGTGGAGAGAGTGGGCATGAGATGGGTGGATTGAGTGGGCGGGGTGGTGGGCAGGGTGGTGGGTGGGGTTTATGCATGGAGAAGAGGATGAGGAAGAAGGATCCATGAGAATAGTGGAGGAAGGAGAGAAGAAGAGAGAAGAGCCCTGACGGGGAACTGCTCCAGGATTACTGTCCTTCTGCTGAGAGATGAAGAAAGAGTATTTTTAAACACAGGAATAATCTTCCCCTCCTTACCCATGGTTAACAAGTGTTACCTGGACCACTACAGCCAACTCCTACATTTGTATATGTGGTTAGCTAAAATTTAATAGGCTTAAAACATGGGTATTAAGTACAAATTTAGAGGAAGAAGGCTGACGAGAACACTCATCATTTATGTTTGAAGGGGAGTGAATTATGAAGCTGTTCAATGCATATTAATGTTTTCACTGATTTTATTTATATAGTGTTATGGTTGCTTCCAGTTTCTTAGGTTTAGCTAAAATCTAGAATGTGAAAAAAAAAATCTAAATTTTAAATATCTACTACATAATTTCCAACTAGGTTGCTTAAAACTGAGTTAAACTATGTTCCTGGGATTGCAAGCTGTTGGCTTTCCATGAATTCAGAAATAAAGGCTAACGCAACAGCTGACATAACAGGAAGCATTGCTTCATTGCACCTCAGTTTTGCATTTTCTCCCCATGCTCATGCGGGTTTTCTCCAGGGTTTCTTGTTTCCTCCCACCAAACAAAAAATAATCTAAAATCTGTACTGTGGATTCTAAATTTCCCTTCAACAGACTGGCATTCCAAGCAGGGTATATTTCCACCTCATGCCCTTGACAGTCTCTGGAACCACCACCACCGTGATCAGGATAGTTTATTAGTAATTTCTTGTACAGTCAAGTTTAGTCATTCTGTCACTGCAAAAGGAGAGAGCTACAGCTAGCAAGAAGGAGTTAAACACGTTATTACCAAATAATTGAATAATATTGAAGTATCTGTAGCTTTCCTCTTGACAATGGTCATGGAAAACATATGGCAAAGGGTAAGTGACCAGGGTTTACAGGGAAAATATATGGCAAATTTTTACTAATAATTAAAGTCAAGTGTTTGTTCCCTCATGTTCCATCCTCAACATTTCCTGCCACTTTCTCACCTGTAAGTGCCTCTCCAGGTCTCTCTCCCTCTCTCTCTCCCTCTCTCTCTCCCTCTCTCGCTCTCTCTCCTTCTCTCTCAAGTCCCGAGCTCTCTGTTCCACCTCACGCCTGGCTCGTTCGATTGCCTCATTTCTCTTTTTCCAGAGTTTAGATCCATCCAGAGGGATGAAGATGACGTCAGTGCGAACACATGAATTCCCATTGCCACGATCTAGAACCCTGTGGAACCTAAAAAAGCAAAGATTTTTACTAAATTGTTACTTTTAGCGTCATCATTTTTAACATTACAGTACTGTAAATATATATATGTATAAATAACTAAAGCTAGCAAAATGAAATGTTCCCATTGTCTATCAGACACATGGGCATTTAAGTAACATCTTGTACATAGTATACAACCATCCATATATTGTGTGTGGTATGTAAATGCACATTGCAGATTAACTGAGGCTTATGGAAAGTTAACAAATACAGAAAAGTCTTACCGTGCAGATTGGCTAGCATGAATTGGAATATCGATGACCTTTGGCTCAGGCGAGGGGCTTCTGAGCACAGAAGGTGGACTCTCAGTTTCCTCCCTCTCCTCTATTGGTTCCTCCTTTATGACAGGTGGTGGCAAAGAACAAGATGACGATTCGGATTGGCCGTCAGCACCAGTGGGTGTATTACTGGGTGGGCCAACAGGGTTGCAGAGATGTGGTTGGATTTTGGAGGGTGTAGGTGAATGCAACTGCATGTGACTGTTAACACTATTGTTGCTATTTGGATTGCTGGCAGCTGAAGTGCTGCTAGGGTTACTATTGCCATGGTAAGCACCAGCAAAAGGAGTGTGACTGTTTAAAGTGCCATGATAAGGAGCTGGTCGGCACCCAGATAGACAGGATGTGACCGCACCTGATGCAGACGGTGCAGAAGTTGATGAAAATGTGGGAAATCCTCCCATTTGATTTGTTGATGGACTAGGAAGTGGAGAGAGAGTAGTGGGAGGACTCTGATTGGATGAGGGGTACTGCCCTGGCCGGGTCTGACTAGGTGGAAGTGTGGATGGTGGAAGAGGCTGCTGGCTGTGGGAAGTTGGGGGATAAGAGCCAGGAGGCTGGTGTCCATGTGTGGAAGAAGATGAGGAAGGAGAAAGAGACGGTGGGTGATTACGATTATGATAAATGGAAGATGGAGCACTGTTCTCCCTTTCTCTTTCCCTCTCCCTCTCTCTTTCTCTCTCCCTAGATTGGACAGTCAGGCCTGGCTGGACCAGATAGTGTGGGTGGGGAACAGCAGGCCCTCCAGCAAAATCCCGACCCATATTTGAAGCAAGTCTGGTGGGACTTGGGTATTCTCTGGACGGACCAGGATGAGGGGCAGATGAAGGTTGAGACCCTGCTGAAGGGTACTCCTTGGTCTCTGGTGGAGGGTATTCCCTTAGGAAATGTGCAGTAGACGGAGGATCTGACCCAGTAGCAGGGACTTGATGTCCTTGATGCCCTTGCCCCACCTGCTCCACTGCGGTCTGAAACTCTTTATTTGGGGTGGCTGAACTGTTTTGGGGAGAAGTAGATGGTAAACTGGTGTTTGAAGTGCTAACATTTACTTGGTTGACATTACTTGGATTGCTGTTGCCACCTACTTCCCTTATCTGGCTTGCAAACTCTCCCCATCTCCCCTCCTTATCTCTCGGGTGACATCCACCTGCACCCACAGGCCCACTTGCTCCACCAGGTCCAAAGTCCCGACCCTGTGCTACATGTTGCTGGTTCTGATTCTGCAAAGAGAAGTCTCTCAGTGCATCCCTTTCCCGGAATCCCGGTCGGAATTCCCGACCCCCTGATGGACCATCTCGACCTGGTGCTCCAAATTCTCGGTTTTGTCCTGGAACAGGAGTTAAAAAGTCACTGCCCATATTCGCACTGTTGTGTGCACCAGAACCAGCAGTGCCATCTTTAATTGCAATGTCCCTTGCAGTCCTGTCCCGCTCTGCTGGACTGCTGTACCTGGGCAAGTACTCTCTGTGTGGGTGGGGTGGGTGTGGGGGAGGCAGGTAGGGGGGATGGGATGAGTGACGGGTGGAGGATGGGGGGTTGTAGACAGAGGGCAATTGTTGCTGCTGCACAGGTGTATGGTGGACACCTGGGTAACGCGTGTATCCCCAGTTTCCAGGGCAAGTGGAAACAGCACTGCCTGACAATGTAGTCGGGCTGTAGTGATGAGTGTGGCGAGGGGGAGGGGGCTGTTGGGGTATGGCGGTGGCCTGTGGGAGCAGAGAGGGTGGAGCCTTGTCGCATTTCTCAGTTTTCTCCATTTTAACATCACCAGGAGCATTTTGGCCTGCCTCGAGAGGTTTCAAAGCAGGTGGAGGTGGAAGAGCAGAGGACGATGCATGGCTAACATTGGGATACTCTGGTCCACCAACAACCATCTTTCCTCCACACTGAGAGGCCGTTTTGGGGTTGATATTGCTGCGGCTGCAGCCATGCAATGCCTCATCGCCCACAACAGTGGAGAACTCCATCTTGGGCACTATTTTAGGGTCAACAGGAAAGTAGGGCTTTCTGGCACTGCTGGTCTCACTCAAAGGACAAAGAGATGAAGGTGATTTCAGTACTGATAAATCTGCTTCCTTCCCCTCAGTGTCCCGACATTCTCCACTGCCACTGTCATTCCCCCTTCCTGCTCCTCCCAGTTTAGGCAACACTCCTTCTTTCACCTTCCCGCCTTGCTTTGGTGAATCCGGTGAGTCTGATTCAGAGTCCAAACTGGCCAACGGGGAGCCAGAGAGGCTCGGCGAAGAGGACCGATTGTCCTGATCAATATCCCGCCCACTGCTAATACTACTGCTGCTATTGGCTAAGCTTCCTCCAGCTGAGCTGCGGCTGCCTTGTGATTGGCCATCTTCGTTGTCGCTTTCTCGTGACTGGGTGTTGCATGAAGTTGGATGCGGTGCTGAAGTTGTTGTGCCAGTTGAATGGGTTGATGTTGGGGCACTGGACAAAGAGTCCTAGCAGTAAAAAAACACACACACACACACACACATATATATATATATATATATATATATAGACAGACAGAGTGATAATGTTTATTTTATCCTCAGTTGCAATATCATAATCAATTTCTGTCCCATGTTTAATAAACAAACTGCAAGCTTTAGAAAACAGATCAGTGGGAAATGGTACCTGGACCTTCTGTCTTTTCGGGGGAGGAATAGTTCGCTCTCCATCGCTTTCGGATGAATCCTGTCCTTGTGGCCGTCTGTTAAAACAACCAAGCTCCTCTCCTGCAGCTCTCTGCTAAACATACCAAATTGTATTTTACAGTTAAAATGTTCTTAACCAATATATATAAAGACCAAAACCTTTGTCTTTCTGTAATACAAGTCTGATTTATGTAAAAAAAAAATGAATCAGGTTGGACAAGAATAGAGGAGACAATGGAGGAAAAATGAAAACGAATATAACTTTAGGTAGAAAAACATAATATGACAAATAAAGAGACAGTGATATACTGAGCAGGATCATCAAGAAGGCTGAAAGCAAAATGGTGGTTCAAAGGGCACTACTTTTAATGATTTTTCACTGGTATGAAAGATGTTTACAATAATTTTGATCACAAATAACTTGTTTGCTTAACTAGCTTAATGTTAATCTCCATTAACCCTTACATTCTTAGGGTCCATCATCATATTCAGACTTACATTCCTCACTTACTAGATTCTATTTGTTTCATCATATTTGTTTTATTGTAGAAAGAACCTGAGAAAGAGATGGAAAAGTAGTACGGAAAAGGAAAAATGCGAGAAGTTTTTTTTTTACTGTTTGACGCTCATTTCGTTCAGCTCGAGATGGGCTAGGATGTGGACGTCTCCCCCTCCGCTCCTCACTGCCACCCCGCCTTCGCCCACTACGTACGGGCATCTGAGGAGAAGAAGAGAGAATATCATCAAGAGTAGATAGATAGAGTAGACAGAAATACGTAGATATATATGTACTTTATTTTGGGAATTCAAGAGGACAGGCGGATAATTCGTCCTAAAAGTATGAGTCCAATATCAAGAAATCTCTATCAAAACATACAGCCAGGTATGGTGATAGTGGTTAGGTAAATGGATGGATGGATGGATGGACGGGTAGATGGACATGTGGATAGACAAGGTAGATGGACAGAGGGATGGGTGGATAAAAAAAACAGGTAAATGGATGGCTGGAAGAACAGAGAGAAAATAAAACAATCCATCCATTTATCTGTCCATACATGCATGGATGAACGAATGGATGGAGGGACAGATGCACTAACAGGTAGATGGAAGGATAGGCGAATAAACAAACATGTAGAACAAATACATTTGCATCAACTGCTAATCCAGCTGGTTCCATCAGGTTTGGTGTCCCAGTTTGCAAACTGTGAGTTGTTGAGAAAGGTTTTAAAATGAGGGTGAAACCACCAATTCTGAATATTTTCTCTCACCGGCTCTTTGTGAGTTCTGGTTTTCATCACTCCATTTCTTCTATTGGGCGATGAACACACAATACACAGCACTCAGAGGATTAAATACTGTAAAACACACACACACACACACAACACGGAAGAGCTATGAGTGTTAAACTCTTTAAACAACATAGCTCAGTTTCTGATTTAGCTAACTGTATATTTTAAAATATACAGTATAACAAACAAATGGGTTGATATGTCACTGATAGCAACAGCAGGTACAGTGGCATATAATATGTTTATATACACATGACCAAAAATTTGTGGACACCTGACCATCACACCCACATAAGCTTCTTGTTGTCATTGGGATTGAGGTCGGGCTCTTGGGAACTCAAGTGACTTGTCTTAATGGAGCTTTGTGCACAGGGGCGTTGTCATTCTTTACTGGCTTTGGACAGTTTGAACCATTTTGGGATGCCCCACATGTGGATGTGATTGTCAAATGTCCAAAGACCTTTGGTCATGTAATGTATGTTTGGTCTGCTTCACCTCCATAGAGATGATAGAGAAACACTGACCTTCCAGTACACTGTATGTCTACAGTAGAGTCAACTTTTTTTCTATCACTATGGAAATGATAACCCAATCAGGGCTAATGGAGTGAATTTCTAGATACCTTGGCTTCCTGTTGGTTGTTTTGTTTTGAAACCTTTAGACTGTGCCACACTGTGTACCATATACACTATATTGCCAAACGTTTTGGGACACACCTCCAAATCATTAAGGTGTTGTTTTGTGAAAGGAACTCTTCAGCATACCAAGACATTTTGGACAATTTCATCCTCCAACTTTTTGGGTACAGTTTGGGGATGACCCCTTCCTGTTCCAACATGGACTGCACAGCAGAGCACAAAGCAAGGTCCATTAAGACCGATGGATGAACTTGACTGACCTGCACAGAGTCCTGACCTCAACCCCATAGAACACCTTTGGGATGAATTAAAGTGGAGACTGTGAGCCAGACCTTCTCGTCCAACATCAGTGCCTGACCTCACAAATGCGCTTCTAGAGGAGCGGTCAAAAATTCCAGTAAACAAACTGTAAACCATGTTGAAAGCCTTCCCAGAAGAGTTGAAGCTGTTATAGCTCTAAAGGGCGGGACAACTCCATATTACATTCTTGTGCATGTAAATACAGATGTCCCAAAACTTTTGGCAATATAGTGTATGTAATAAATAAAACCCTAAGAGGCAAGCTGTTCTAGGAAAATAACCTGTGGTGGGGTGTTGTGATGCAGCCTAATGGAAAAAAGAGTTTCTATAGCCAAATCCAAGTTGATTATTTACCAAATAACAGAATGAATTTTGTTTTATAAAGTCTGTCAAGTTCTTTTTATAGAGCAACTTGCAACTGATTACAGTTGTCTTTATTTATATAACAATGACACTTAATCCATTTATAGTTAAATTCAAAGATGTGTCCACGAAGCAAGTTAGTTCCTGTTATTCCTTATATTCTAGCAGCTATAAACAGTTTGTTTCCTGCACTGGGTCTCTCTCTTGAAGCTTATCCGACAAAAAAAAAACTTGTCATTTTATCAAGATATCGCAAATCCCAGCATCTTAAAAACAGCATCTTAAACCATTTTGACCAATCAGATTTGAGTATTCAGCATAATCGTTGTACAAATGCAGTTATCTTTTCACTACTTATTTTCGAAAGTGTCCTAGAAATCCATCGGATTCTTGCGCCCCCACCTCAGAATACGGCTTGTTTGAGGTTTCGCTTAAGTGTCATAGGTGGCTTGGTTTTGAAAACAGTAATAAGACTAGAGTTTCCCGATACCGCACATTCAATGAGTCAATGAAGATCGACAGAAAAAAGAGAGAAAGAGAAATAGAAATCTTGACTTTCATTCATAAGCACATAAACACACACACAGACACTTTATTTATAGAGTATGAGACTATATATAGAACACAGCCCGCTTGATAATTAAATCTTAACACCCCAAGCATTGACAGCACACACACACACACACACACACACACACACAATCCAGCAGTGTGTTTAAGGATCTCAAATATGTTGGCCCGAAAACGCACACACAATTACATACATGCCTACACACCGACACGCACACACACACACTCAAACTAAATTTCCTCTATTGTTCACGACATCTCGGAGTAAAATAAATGTTAGAATGACAAGATGATTGAAACCTCTAGAGAATATTTAAGTAGCCAGTGCAAATAATGCCACCTCTATAACAATCTTTACACAAAAGGCGCCATGTGAGCAACCCACAAAATTCTGAGCTACAGTCGGAATCATGTTAGGATCACCCATCGAAAATACAGCGGTGGATCGGTGATCCGCTTTGTTGCTGGTGGTTCAGGGGCCTCTCGTGAAGATGGATGACAGAGAATTCTGTTAAGTACTGGGATATTTTAGCACAAAACTTCTGCCAGGAAGGACTTGGCTGCAGATGTGGACATACGTCCAAATAAAACGTTATGTCCCAAT
Source organism: Hemibagrus wyckioides (assembly GCF_019097595.1). Classification (NCBI taxonomy): domain Eukaryota; kingdom Metazoa; phylum Chordata; class Actinopteri; order Siluriformes; family Bagridae; genus Hemibagrus; species Hemibagrus wyckioides. The sequence continues at coordinate 4,422,866 of NC_080710.1, read as the reverse complement.
ATGTGTAAGGTCAAATATTACTCAGTGCAGCATGTGTAATTCATTTAATATAATTCCTCTTGGCTCATTTTTTAGGTCTTGAGCATTGCACGAACACGAACACACACTCACACACAGACAAAACTGATCAACACCTTGTACACATATACACACCAAACACAAACACACACACTTGCCTAGCTGCCTACAACACAAACAAATATGATATATCTTATACTACACATATATATAAGACAAGCTTAAGAATCATAGCTACACACACACAGGCATGCACATAGACACAGACAAACACACAGACAGGTATAAATAATATAGGTCACACACACACACACACACACAGAGGTGGCAGGCCTGTATGTAACATGCAACCACACACACACACAGGCAAGTATAAAAAAAACATAGTTCTGTCCACACACACACACACACACGAACATAAAACCATATCTCAGTCTGTATGCACGCACACACGCACACATAGACAGAGGTCTGTCTGTGACACACGCACGCACGCGCGTGTGTGTTCTTTTGTATGCATTCTGCAGCTCTGCAGTGAAGCTTCGCTGGTCGCGCGCTGCCGCTGTACGCAGGCCACCTCTGGATCTCACACAATAATGCAGCGCACATGCGCGTGTGTGTGCGCGTGCAGCACGAATCGCATGCCCCCCCCCCCTTGCCATCTTTTCTCCACAGAGCAGAAGCTAGCAGGAGTCGCACAAGCATGGCGAACAGAACACACACACACACACATACACAAACACACACACACATACACACAGGCAGACATTCTTCTGCGAGCTAGAGTGGAAACACAGGACATACACATTGGCAGCCAGGCGCGCGCGCACACACACACGCACGCACGCACACAAAGAGCAGAAGGAGAGGAGGAGGAGGAGGAGTATCCATCCATTTTCTCCCCTCTTCTCCTTTACCTAGGCTCGCGCTGCGATGCCGAATCCCTCCTTCCTTCTCTCTTTTCTTTCCCCGCGTTTTTCCTCTCCTCCTACCGCACGCACGCGCGGACACACGCATGTGGCGCGTGCACGCTCCAGCTCCCCATCATGAACGCTTTGCAAAATCATGCATATCTTTCTCGGTTTTTTCCCCCTTTTTCTTTTTTCTCTTTCCTTTTCTCTTCTACAGCAGGAAAACCGGACTGACTGTACATACACACACACATAGACACACACACACACACACACTCATACACACATACACACACACACTGATGCGCGCGTGCGTGCGCCTTCCTCCTCCTCCCCACCCCCTTTCTTCCCTCTTTTCTCCACCTCCCTCTCCCTCTCCCTCTCTCAGTGTTTCTTCTTCTTCTCCTTCTCCTCCTTCTTCTTCTTCTTTCGTGCAGCGGGCACGAGCTAAAAAAAATTCCACGCCTGAGAAGATCGCGAGACACGCACGCGGGGAAGGAGGGAGAACGTGTGACGGATCTGTGATTTGCATATGATTTGCATATAAGCATATCCTTAAGGTGAATGACGAACCAAGAGATCGAGAGGAAGTGTGTGTGTGTGTGTGTGTGTGTGTGTTCTGGCAAGCAAGGGTTTTGTTAAAAAACAACCTTTACCAAACAAATACATGCAAAGGGTCAACTGTGAAAGTTTAGGGATCAATAAACGTTTTAACAGAAGAGGCATGTTTATGTTGATTTGTTTATGTTTACAAATCTGCGTATCACATAACCTAGCTTCTAGCTACCTGATGACTCTTGTTATTGTTTACATTACAGCAGCTAGAACCAGTTATTCTTTCAGAAGTCGCTATATTTGACTGTAACTTGTAGTAAAATAGTCTGAATTTCACCTCAGGATGGGTCTCCTTAACCCTGAGTTCAGCAAGTGACGTTAAATCAAAATGGCCGCTCACAGCATTAACACATTCAATTTTTTTATTTATTTTTATTTTATTTTATTTGTATAGCGCTTTTAACAGTGGACATCGTCTCAAAGCAGCTTTACAGAACATACAAGTGCAAGATGTTAGACAAAATCATCCTTAGTGAGCAAGCCTCCCTTAGATGGACCTTAGAACCAGACTCAAAAGCGAACCTCATCCTCATTTGGGTGACATCGGAGCGTGTGATTATAAATGATTATACACACCAATGAACAATGTCCATTCTAGAATAGAATGTTATAGAATGTTAGTGGCTGTATTAATTAGGAGGTTGTTGTCGTACTCATAGGGTTAGCATCGTCAATGCTTAATGTTCTGAAATATGCTTGTATTTACTTGACCGCCACATTCAGTTCAGTGTTTTCAGAAGTAATTGGTCACAGTTAGCTGCCTATATTGTTGCTAACGAAACACTGGTGTCACTTCGGGGGTGAAATCCTTAGGATCCAGATCCACCGTCGCGTTTCACCTGATCAGGATAAAGCTGATACTAAAAGAAGGTGTGTTAAGTTTTTTGGGGACTTGGGTGTAGCTTTGTCAAGTCAAAAATATGAAATAATCGAAGCTCCTCCCTCTTTGTTGCCTGGTGCATGATGGGAGAGTACAAAAAGTGTGCACTGGACAACGTTTTGTCCATTTGATTATCTAAACAGGTATTTCTAAGATAAAAAAAGAACATGGAATGATCCTAATACTTTTCATTGCATCAAAGCGAATATAGCTGATTTCACACACACTCCTTATGTATATATCTATATATATTCCTTTATCTGTCTCTGTCTGTCCTTCTGTCTCTCCCTTCTTCTACATTGCTCTGATGTCCTGTCTTCCATTGTGCTGTAACCATAGTAACCGGGCAGAGTTTTTTTTGTGTGTGTGTGTGTGTGTGTGTGTCTTTTTTTTTTCTTCTTCTTGGATTTCTGCTGGTGCTCCATCTACCGGCATCCGTGGTGCCATGTGGACGCATGTGGACGTGTCTGCTTCAGCTGTACATGCCTTTATCCCCACACACATACACCAGCAATGACATCCGGTCCTTGATATACTATATATAGCAGGGACGTAGGTTGCATTCGATATCCCGAAGGTACCTCGAGGCTTCTGACGTCATCCGGTTACATTTTTATGATCGATATTAGTGCTTAATATTTTTGATCTAATGAAAATAAGAACCTCCAGGTTGCCGCTTATCCAATATACTAAATATTCTTACACTTAAAATCGATTATATGACAAATAAAAGGTTTTTTTTAAAGCTGATGTTTTTTCCTCCTTCAATGAAATATTCCTGCTGCAGTTGTCACTATGGTTACAGGCATGCATTCAAGGCTAAAATGAGGAAGGGATTCCTGTCATCTCTGAAAAATCACACCTCGAGGTCAGCCTTCTGTCTTTAAAATAAAAAAAAAATGGGAGACAATACACATGGCTGTCGATCCCTGTGTAGTCGAGGTCAAGAAACCTGAAGTGAACTAGCTAGTTATGTTTATTAGTTCTTTACAACAGCTACATCTTTTAGTCGATCGGGAGTTAGCAACAGGTTTATTCACAAAAACATGCTAGGGAGATGTAGCTAGCGTCTGTTACAGTCTCCTTTCAAGCGCAAAGACAAAACTTGTGTCAGTTTAGCTCAAATATATGGAGAAATTTCATATTTAATCGTCTTACGCAACAGCTAGCTGGTTAGTCATGTTATCTAGACCGGCTAGCTTAAGTGAATTGAAATCCACATTAAACTACTCATATGCAGTATGCACCTTGAGTTTTTGTGCATCTTCAGTTAATCTAAGAGTAAGTTGAAGTATATTCAGGTGTGTGTTATGTCTAAAATGTTTAAAGGCAGCAGGAATGGAATTCTTTTCCCTGATCCTTATAGTCCCTGGTGATTCATTAAGAGAACTGGTGAAAGGGGTCCGAAAGGTCACGGTCGGAGTCACGGGATCAGGAAAGGTCATGCCTTTAAGAATCGGATTTTCAACAGACACCAAGTGTTCCAAACTCAGCCGTGTTTTAATAACAAGAAGCAGCATGTCCATGAACACTGTTCCAGATTAATATAAAATATGACAGGGGGAAAAAATAGCTTCTTCATGAGGATTGAAATAAGATAGAGCTGTGAATGTAGAAGCTATCAGAAATGAAAAGCGAGGACATAGCTAGCAAAGTTTCTCTGTATGACAGAAACACTCGCCATTCACTTTATTAGGAACACCTGCACACACACCCCGATACAATTGAAGCGACCGTGTGGTAGCAATCGCACAGTGCGGACATTCATGCAGACACAGGACACGGTTTACACGTAACATTAAGACTGACAGGAAGACTAAACTCAAAGCGCCACTCTTTACAACAGAAAAGCATCTCGGAACGTGCAACACATCGAACCTTGTGAGGAGGTGGATGGGCTACTACAGCAACACTCCTGAACAAGAACTCGGTGGGAAGAGCATGAATCGATGGACCCAAGTTCATGCTGGTGGTGGTGTAATGGTGTGGGAACAGAGCTGGAATGGTTTGGTCTCTCAAACTGGTCTCATATAAGTTGAGTGTACTTCCAAAACCTCCTTGAGCACCAGATCTCCTGTAGACCAGGATGGGAGATTCTCCACATGACCACGCAACTGACAAATCTCCGTGACGTAATCACATCAAAAACGGGTCAGAATCTTGAGGGAACACCTTACAGAATTCATGCCATGAGGAACTAAGGGGTTTCCTACGCAATATTAGTATGTTCCAAATAAAGTGACTAGTTTATATACACTGTATATATATACACACACACGTACAGTTTTATGCAAAAGTTTGGGCACCCCTCTATGGCTTTATAATAATGTGCTCTTTCTCTACAAAAAAAGATTGTAGTGTAGTGCCATTATGTTTTTTTATAGAAGGCTGGATAATGTGATGTTTTTCAGACAGAAATTCTCAGTGTAGCAGTACTGTGTTGTGTAAAATAAAATTGAAAGTGAAAAATAGGCTGTGCAAAAGTCTGGCCACCCTCTCATTGGTGTGGATTTGAATACATGTAGTCACTTAATACTTAATACTAACTGATTGCAATAGAAAGGAAAAAAGAAACAGGTGAAACCAATCATAAAAAAAGATATTTAAGGTAGCTGATTGGTACTTGTGCTTTTCCTTCATCTCTATGGAAAGGTAGCAACATGGGAACCTCAAAAGAACACTCTAATGACCGAAAAACTAGGATAATTCATCAACATAAATTAGGAGAAGGATACAAAAAGTTGTCACAAAGGTTTAAAGTCTCTGTCTCCACAGTTAGAAATATAGTTAGGAAATGGAAGGCCACAGGAACAGTGAAAGAAAGATATCTGAAAGGCAAAGCCGAAGAATGGTTAGAATGGTCATGGTCAAATCACAAACCACCTCCAAAGAGCTCCAAGAACATCTTGCTGCTGACAATGTCATTGCACATCGTTCTACAGTCCAGCGAACTTTGCACAAGGAACAGCTCAATGATGCAGAAAAGGCCTTTCCTGCATACTGCTAACAAGCAGAGTCGTTTTAGGTATGCAAAGGCTCATCTGGGCAAGCCAGAACTGTTTTGGAATAATGTCCTATGGACAGATGAAACCAAGATTGAGTTATTTGGTCACAACCAGAGGCGCTTTGCATGGCAGAAAAAGAACACAGCGTTCCAGGAGAAGAACCTGCTCCCTACTATGAAATTTGGTGGAGGGTCCATCCTGCTGTGGGGCTGTGTGGCAAGCACAGTTACTGGAAACCTTGTCAAAGTTGAGGGTCACATGGATTCCACCCAGTATCAGCAGATTCTCAAGAACAATGTTCAAGAATCGGTTGAGTTGAAGTTAAAGTTACGCCAGGATTGGTTGTTTCAGCAGGACAATGACCCAAAGCATTGTTCCAAATCTACCAAGGAATTCATGCACAGACACAGATACAATGTTCTAGAATGGCCATCCCAGTCCCCAGACTTGATCATCATCAAAATCTATGGATTGATTTGAAAAGGGCTGTCCACGCTCACCAGCCATCAAACCTGACTGAACTGGAGAAATTTTGCAAAGACGAATGGTCCAAAATACCTGTAGGCAGAATTCAAGGACTTATCACTGGCTATAAGAAGCGTCTACAGGCTGTTATTTCAGCAGAAGGTGGCTCTACTAAATATTGATGTCATTATTTCATCGGGGTGCCCAAATTTTTGCACCTGTCTGTTTTTGTTATGATTTACATTGCATTGTATCTGTTGATTAAATAAATGTTATTTCAGAACTGAAATGTTCCTGTTTCCATAAGCTATAAATTATATCCAAATGAAGCTGCTACTTCGAAAACCCAGCAGATTATAAATTGAAATTATGACCATTTTCAGGGGTGCCCAAACTTTTGCATAAAACTGTATAATACACACACTGTACAGTTAATAACAAGACAGGGGCCGAACACAACTTTAATTTATTTATTAATAAGTTTAACTAGTCAACAGTGTACAGCTCAAATCACAGATTAGCATAGCGTCAAACAACACAGACATTAATGAACTGTACAGTGTGTGTGGAGCAGGCATGTGCCGATCATTAAGAACACAATATCGCGCAAAAGTCACACAAAACGGCGTCAGCTTTCCTGCGTCTCGTTCACGTTGTCGCTCGAGGACAGCCGCCTTATTTGCGAGTCTTTATTCTGAAGCGCGTGGGGTGTGTTTTCTTATCGGAGAATACGTGAGATGAAAAGAATTCTGTGGGTTTTTTTAGCGTTAATCACAGAAGAACTTCAGGTTCTATGACATTTTTAAAATCGGCACATGCCTGGTGTGTAGCAGTATATAATTACACATTTTAATATTTAAGTGTTGGAAGCATAGGGATGGACATAGGAATGTTTGAGTGTGTGTGTGTGTGTGCGTGTGTGCGCGCATGTGATGAGGCTACATAGTGTCCAAAATGTCAGAGTGCACTACCAAGCAAACATGAATGCGGTTTCAATACTACTATTAACACTCACTGTATGTCCTAAATCACAACTTTTTTTTTTTGTTTTTTTTCCTTTTTAATCTTTGGAGTCCACTATTCTGTCAACGTATATCCAGTACAAACACACAGGAATTCCCACAATGCCCTGCAAGACGGTAGGATCCAGACATTGTACTCTGTGACGCACTACGACCTACGTAGTGACTAGGGGGGTGTGGTTCGGGACACGTCCACGAGGATGGTGAGAATTTTGTGATGCGATGTCTATATAGCGGACAGGAGTGCACTCAGATTTTTGGACCCAGCTATTTATTCTGTACAGTGTCAGTCCTGCATTGTAACATTTTACACACACACACACACACACACACACACACACACACACCACTCCAGGACGCAGGACCAGGGTTTCCTAAACAATCTTCTTCACATCATCAGGTAGATCATGAGGCTCTTCTGCTTGGTTCCTTCACCTGCACACACACACACACACACACACACACCAAAATGACCAGTTTGAACCAGAATCCTGACTGAATCTGCATTATAATACACACACTATGTATACAATCATAAATAACTAAAATGCAAATAGCTAAATGGAAAAAAAAGAACATGACCCTGCACTAACTAGCTTGGTAATTATCCACTATGTATCTATTATTAAAGGACTAACTAGCGCTGCAATAGGATCTACTAGTACCATGTAGCTAGTTAGTTAGTTCGTTGTTTAAGAAAATTAAGAGGCAAGGAAATTATTTAACAATTAAACTCAGCCCTCACCAGTCGTAGCGTGGACGATGGGGGGGTCGAGGGGAGGAAGTGGAGTTGGAGTTTGGCGGCGCGGGTAGGGCCAGTTGTCCTGCCGCTGTCCTTCGGTTCCGTCCGTATTCCAGGCCACGGGCATTAGGGTTCATGTAGCGCCCTACTCCCCTCCTCCACTCCTCATCAAAGGCTTCAGCTTCACCTGAGAGAAAAAAAAAGAGGGGAAACAGATAAAGTTAATCGTTCATAATGATCGTTAGAACTGTTGATTGTAACCTTTTGTCAATTTGAGACGGAGCCTGAAAGTGGCTGTTTTTGAAGTAAGAACATTGCACTTACATTCTTCCAGGTTGATGAAGTCTTGCCGGTGCTCCTGATCTCCAGTGTGCGCGTTTCTGGAACGTTCCATCACGTGAGCTCGATCTCCAATATGATGGCCAATGGACATCCGCTCTATTCCGCTCTCACTGTCGCGCAACGACTGACGCGTCTCTCTGATCTAAGCACAGACAGGAGTATTTTACAGCTAACAGTTAATGCAAACTAAAAAAAAAAAAGGTGTGACTGTGTGTGTTTGTGAAAGAGAGAGAGTCTGATCCCTCCAGGTGATGTTCTAATTTTCTTAGAGTAGTATCATGGGAACATGGAATCCACATAAAATAGGTTTGTGTCCTCATAATGTCATGATTACGTGTGTGTGTGCGCGCACAAGTATCTAATAATTGACAGTTAATTATTATAATAAGTCTCATATATATAGATTTTTAGAGAAAGTGAGTCCCCATAAAACAGGTGTGTAACAGTGTGTACATGAGCATCATTGAAATTACAAAACAGTGTGTGTGTGTGTGTGTGAATGTATGGTTGGTAGTGGGGTGGGTTGAGTGCGTGTGTGTGACCCCTCCATGTGACGTCTTACATTATAACAGCTGGAGTAATATGTGTAATGGAGTTCCCATAAAGCAGGTATGTGTCTTCATGGGGTCATGATTACAAGTGTGTGTGTGTCTGTATGCAGCCTCCATGTAATGTTCTAATATCTCAGGGGTGCTGTGGTAGGTGCGTGTATGTGTGTAGAAACATCGGAAAATAGAGTGCCTGTTTTTGGTCCTCATAATGTCTTGAAAACAAGAAAGTGTGTGTAATCCAGTAATTTCTCAGTGTGTGTGTCGGTGTGTCTGAGTCCACATGAAGCAGGTGTGTATCCTCATAATGTCATTTTTACATGAGTGAGCATGTGTCTCACCCCTCCAGGTGCTGTTCTGATTGCTCTGGTTTGCTGATACACTTTTGGAGCTCCGGAGTCACTGCTGTATGAAATAACGGTGGACGAGGAGAATGACTGACAGGACGGAGAACCGGAGAACCTCTCCTGTAGGAGACGCATTCACATACATACACACGTTGACAAATAGCACGCAAACACACCTTTTTAAAATACACAAATCCAATCATTGACACATTTTGGCGTATACACAAAAACTACAAAATGCTAGAAAATATTTAGAATCTTGTTTATAAAAAACAATCATGCAGCGAAAGCATGATGTCGCTCACCATGTTCTCCATCATGTCATTCATCATCCCGAACATATCCATGAATCCTCCTCCCTGCAGCACAAATCACCAGAACAACACGGTCACATCACGATCACTGGCTAAAATTCGATCACAGTTTATGACATCACAAAATCGCTGATCTCTACGTCGCTCTCTGAGGTCCGCAAAATCGCAATCAAGCATTAACTTTACCAGAAAGTGTAACATTTCTGATTGTTCAGTCTTTCTTTTATCTGCATAAACCACAACTTGTTTTCATTTTCATCGGAAGGCCAACGTAAAATTCCACCATCCTACTTGCTTCCTATATGCTAATTTTCCAAACTGCACACAATACTTTCACCAAGATGAAATTATTGGCAGCCTTGTCTTTGTTCATGTCGCTCGTCATGAAGACATGGCTACAGGTATTGACAAAGTGAGATAATGTTATCTTACCATTCCCATCATACCGAAGGGGGCCAATGCAGTAGCTTGAGGCTGCAGAGACAGACGGACAGATTAATTAATATTTATTTTATTAATCATTACCTCCATTTTATTTCTGAACGAATGCCTGATATGCTATTAAAACATGCTATTACAGAACACGGGGATGCGCGAGCTTACCTGTACTTGCATGGGAGTTCGGGCGGACTGGATCTGAGGAGTCAGAGGAAACGGGTCGAACCCGAGCGTCCCGAACATACTCCTCATCTGACGATGGTGTGCTGCGAAGGGGTCCCTGAGGTAAAAAAAAAAAAAAAGTCAACGGTGCTCACTTTGCACAAGTGGCCATGTGCTGAGAATTCATAATTAGATATCAATAACAAAAATATATAGGACGTCTGCTATTTATTTATGTTTTCTAAAAAGCCTATAAAATTGTAATTACCGTATGGCTACAAGGTTTCTACAGAAGCAAACTTTGACATCACTGTTATTCTGAATCAATAACGTCAGGATGTTAATTTTAACTCAGTACTACACTTTTTCCTCAGTAACTTTACCTCAAGATTTCAATATTTTGACATAACTTGTTCTTTTAGCATACCCCGTCATTTCGTTTTGGTAATGAATTTTAGTGTAGAATTCTTACTCCGTTACATGTTTCCACCTCACCGGCCTTGTTTATCAACTTTTGTAGCAAAGCTGTGAGTAAACATTCTCGTATGGATAAACTAAAAACTCTGTGCGGAAGTGGGCATAAAGACGTCCATTACCGAGCATGTTCACAGCGACGATACACAAATCGACGAATCGATCAACAAATGTCACACAAATCGACGATACGTATTCACAAATGCAACGACTCGTTACGAACAGACAGACAGACAGGTGGATAAATAGATAGACAGATAGATAGATAGATAGACAGATGGATAAATAGATAGATAGATAGATAGATAGATAGATAGATAGATAGATAGATAGATAGATAGATAGATAGATAGATAGATAGATAGATAGATAGATAGATAGATAGATAGATAGATAGATAGACAGACAGGTGGATAAATAGATAGACAGGTGGATAGATAGATAGATAGATAGATAGATAGATAGATAGATAGATAGATAGATAGATAGGTGGATAAATAGATAGACAGGTGGATAGATAGATAGATAGATAGATAGATAGATAGATAGATAGATAGATAGATAGATAGATAGATAGACAGACAGGTGGATAAATAGATAGACAGGTGGATAGATAGATAGATAGATAGATAGATAGATAGATAGATAGATAGATAGATAGATAGATAGATAGACAGGTGGATAGATAGATAGATAGATAGATAGATAGATAGATAGATAGATAGATAGATAGATAGACAGGTGGATAGATAGATAGATAGATAGATAGATAGATAGATAGATAGATAGATAGATAGATAGATAGATAGATAGATAGATAGACAGGCGGATAAATAGATAGACAGAGACAGATAGATAGATAGATAGATAGATAGATAGATAGATAGATAGATAGATAGATAGATAGATAGACAGACAGGCGGATAAATAGATAGACAGAGACAGATAGATAGATAGATAGACAGGTGGATAGATAGATAGATAGATAGATAGATAGATAGATAGATAGATAGATAGATAGATAGATAGATAGATAGACAGGTGGATAGATAGATAGATAGATAGATAGATAGATAGATAGATAGATAGATGGATAGATAGATAGATAGATAGATAGATAGATAGATAGATAGATAGACAGACAGGTGGATAAATAGATAGACAGGTGGATAGATAGATAGATAGATAGATAGATAGATAGATAGATAGATAGATAGATAGATAGATAGACAGGTGGATAGATAGATAGATAGATAGATAGATAGATAGATAGATAAATAGATAGATAGATAGATAGATAGATAGATAGATAGATAGATAGATAGATAGATAGATAGATAGATAGACAGGCGGATAAATAGATAGACAGAGACAGATAGATAGATAGATAGATAGATAGATAGATAGATAGATAGATAGATAGACAGGTGGATAGATAGATAGATAGATAGATAGATAGATAGATAGATAGATGGATAGATAGATGGATAGATAGATGGATAGATAGATAGATAGATAGATAGATAGATAGATAGATAGATAGATAGATAGATAGATAGATAGATAAATAGATAGACAGGTGGATAGATAGATAGATAGATAGATAGATAGATAGATAGATAGATAGATAGATAGATAGATAGACAGGTGGATAGATAGATAGATAGATAGATAGATAGATAGATAGATAGATAGATAGATAGATAGATAGATAGACAGGCGGATAAATAGATAGACAGAGACAGATAGATAGATAGATAAATAGATAGATAGATAGATAGATAGATAGATAGATAGATAGATAGATAGATAGATATAGATAGATAGATGTCATGAATTATTTGTGAAAAATCCAAGATTTACACTAGTAAGTTTTCTAACACGTAAATGTTTACACAAACTTCACAGGTATCGTAGGATGCAACCGGTTCGTGTGCAGCCTAATTAACAAGTAATTTCATACACATAATTTTTTTAATAAAAGAGTTTAGATTTATAAACAAACAAACAAACAAATAAACAGACGAGAAGGGAAAAACAAACAGCACACAGAGTCACTCACATCATACATGGATTGTCATCGACGTCCTCGTGGAAGCGAAACATCTCGTGCGCAGTTCGGATTTGCGTAAATACGTACGATTTTTTTTTTTTTTTTTTTTTGCGTAAACTAATTCGAATTCGCGTAAAACGACGCTCGAGGTTGACGCAGCCGGGTCAAAACAAACGGCACGCTGCAGGTCAGGCTACGCGGGTTACGTTTTAAATTTTATTTATGTGTTTGTTTGTTATATATTTATGTTTATACTCAAAAGCCAATGCTATAAAAAGGCAAACAAAAAGCTAAAAAAAAAAAAACAATAACCGGAAGTGCCTCAACGCCTTGGTGTGTGTGTGTGAGAGAACATTTATGAGTGTTGTCATTAAATACAATAAACAAACAGCTCGAGCTAGCTAGTTAGCATACTCGCATTAGCGCCAATGATCGGAAGGAACAAACAAACAAAAAACAAAACATACGTTTTCAACCTTACAGTGTTTTGCAAGCTAAAGGAAGACGAAATGACAATAGATAAAGAATTTTTTTTTTTTGTTAAATTAAACGCGATTTTCTTTTCTGTTAAACGAGTGCACCTGGAAGGAAGAACAAACGTCAGTGCGACAAAGGAAGCCCAAAACATCAACCGTGCTAAAGCTAATATTAGCGCTTCCAGCTAACAGTGTAGTCCTACAGACGACGCCAGCTGCGAACAAGACGCTGTGGATCTCTCAGCTCCAGCTGCTTGTAGCAAACGATCGCAAATAAACAGGAACAAAAAGATCTAAAAATGCAAATATGGTCCAAAACCAGGCCCCAGCCTCCAGCTACACGGATGAATACAGGAAGAAGCGCGAGACTCTAAGAAACGGTAAAGATAAAAGTCCGAGATGTTAAAGATGCAATAGTCCATTTTTTTTCTTTTTTATTATTTCGTTACTTATACAAATAACATGGAATACAAAGTATAATATGATGAAGTACAATTAGTTAAGCAGTGAGTTTAGGAAATGTTTTATTAAGTCGCTAAAAAGATTCGTTTTAGGAACGCCGACTTCCGGTCCGTAAAACGTTTGTATTTTTTAAGACACTATAGGACCGTTTAAGATTTAAGGGGCGGGGCTTCGAGAACGTGGGCGGGGATTATTGAAATACCGAATTCACTTAATTAACTTAATAACTTAATTTATTTCTGTAAATTGGTGTTTGTTAGAGTATAATAAGAATTATTGGCATCCAAAAGCATCCTGAGCCAAACAACGGGAGCAAAATAAATGTTTTCTGAGTCTCTGGTGTTGTTTGACCCCTGTTTGTTTGTTTGTTTTTATTTTTTTTTACAGAAAGACGTAATTTTGAAAGTATTATGAAAAGAAATGTAAAAGTAAATTAATTTAAAAAAGTCTTACTAAATTGGTTTATTAATTTATTTAAAATGTATTAAATTATGAAAATGAATGTTAAAAAAATATTATTAAATGTATTTATTAATATATATTAAGTTTATTAAATTAGGAAAATAACTGTAAAAGTAAATTAATGAAAAAAGTTTTTTTTTAAATCTTATAAATATTTTTGTTGCTTAATTTTCTTGATCCATCAACATTTAGTTATTTTATGATATTTGCTTGGTTGCTCATTAGCTTATTTATTTACTTACATAATGATTTACAAAAAATATTTTTTAAAAATCCTCTTTTTTTGTTCCTATTTATTTACTGTGTTACTGATGTGCTATCATTTTTGTTTGTTCACTCATTTATTTGTTTTAAATGTATTAAATTATGAAAATAAATGTCGAAGTAAATAAAAAAAAATTTAAATCTTGTTTTATTTAACTTAACTTTGTTTAATTTTCCTGATCCATCAACATTTATTTATTTTACAATATTGTTTGGTTGTATGTGTGTATTTGTTTACTTTGATTTACTTTGATTTACAAAAAAGATTTACAAAAATATATATATAAAAAAAGAATTTTATTCCTATTTATTTACTGTGTTCCTGATGTGCTAAAATATATGTTTTTTTTGTTCACTCATTTATTAATTTATTTTCAATTTATTAAATTATGAAAATAATTGTAAAAGTAAATTAATTTTTTTTTAAATGGAAAAAATATGTATTCATTTATTTCCGATTTATTAAATTATGAAAATAAATGTAAAAGTAAATTTTAAAAATAATAAAAAATTGTTTTGTTTATTTGTTGTTTAATTTTCCTGATAGGTTCCCTTAACAATTATTTATTTATTTTATGCTTGCTCGTTTGCTTATTTATTTACAAAATAAATAAATATATATATATATATATATTTATCAGTGGCGGGCGGTGCATTTCCCACCTAGGCCTTCACTGGTGTCCTTCCTGAATTAATCCACCTCTATACCATCATTATGACACCACAGCAATAGATTACTTATCAACCGTTAAATAACAAAGTAAAAAAGAAATTAGTCTACAGTATTTCACACCTCACAAGGAATAGTCAATTTTATTACGGTTATTTTTCTCAAAAAAGACATTCTTGATGACGTATACAGCAAACTGCAATCTCCGGAGGACGCAGCATCCGAAATGAGACGCAGAGAATATAGAAACACTGTATATGGGCGGGTCACTGTCTCTGACTGCTCCTGTTATCCGATCAAAGGACGGGAAATTGCCGACGTAATCGTATGCCTGCTAGATGGCCCCAGTGACGCCAACTCGAAATCTGATTGGTTAAGGTAACAGTTTCATTGCCACTTATTTTAAGCTACAGGTGCCTGCACTATTGATTCTGAGGGCCTTAAGGCAGATTTCTTTCACTCTGGCAACACATGATGTCAGCCACTGGCTGAAATATGATTGGATAAATACTCATATCATATCATAAATATCATAAATATACACTATTGGAAGCAGCGCAACCAAGAGAAAAGCTATGAATTATAGAGAATAGACTATTGGGAATAATGTAATACACATCCATTGAAAAATATATTAAATATATTAAAATGCAAGTCAGTGATTCAGATCACTGCTGTTTAGGCCAGCAGAGAAGACCTTGCTGGCCCACCACTGATATATATATATATTTATTTATATATTTACTTATATATTGTTTGTTTGTTTGTTTGTTTATTCATTATATATATAGATATAAACTTCAAAAACAAACACTTATTTACATTTATACATCTACACTTACAAATTATATATTTCCAAGAAATACAAGAACTTGTTTGTTTATTTATGTATTTGCCAGAAGTCTTTGTTTGTTTCAAACCCACGTGCTATTATATGAGACAATTCTTGCTCTTTTTTGCCCTTTAAGCAAAAACGAAACACTTTTATTTTGAAAAATTCTCCATAGCGCTTGCGTTGTTGATTTCACACAGCTGAAATGTTCTGCAGCGCTATTGTGGAAAAAGAAAACTATCCGTGTGCTGATCTAATGAACATGAAATGATGTGCACGCTCTACTTAACAAAAAAAATTAATCAACGGCACGTTTTTACGTAAAACGCTCCATAAAACCCGCACAATTTGACGATTAATGTTCAGCGTTATTGTTGAGCATTAACACTGCGCATGCGCCAACCTCTGACACGGTGAAGTGGTGCAGGCGTTCTACGTGCGCGTGTTTTTTTGAGTGTGCGCGCGCGCTCTCATGCACCACGCCCCCTCCTGGCTGATCACTGTACTGTACTGTTTTTCGCTACGAAATGCCTTACATTATAAAATAACATCTATATGTTGTTTAATTTCCTAATTAAATGTCTAATAAACTTCTGGAGGCTGCTATAACAGTAATGATACAGGGACTAACTTGCCTTGCAGACAATCCACAATATTAAAAAGTAACTATAAATGGATAAAAAGTGTGTGTTGTTGATGAATAAATGAAAGTGTGTAATTGTTGCTATCTTTCTTTTTTTTTCCCTTTTCATTCTTCCTTTTTTAGTTAGTGAGCAGTCTGTGTTACGTAAAGGGCTGACTGACGGAGTATTTCTGAAAGGGAATTTCATTCAGACATGTTTTCCCATCTCCTAAATAAATATATATTTCAATGAATATTGTGTTTTTTATTCAACTGAATCGAAGTTTGAAAACAAATTTGCTTTAAAGGGCATGAGAAGACAACAACAGCATTTAACCTCAAAAGGAACTATGCAAGTCATCTGAATAATCTGTACCGGGACACGCAGAAATTCAGGTTTAGTGCCTACGCAGAACAAGGGTATGGAAACGTCCTGTGCTTAACTACGCCAGCGTGATCTGCAGAGAGAGTATCTACATAAGAATTAAACCTTTATAAGAGCGGAATGAATATCAGAGTATTTGTATCAGAGAGAGAGAGAGAGAGAGAGAGAGAGAGAGAGAGAGAGAGAGAGAGAGAAATATATTAAGTAAGAAGAAAAGAAAAGTTCAGAGATGTAAACAATGAGAGAGAGAGGTATAGAGAGAGAGTGAGAGAAAGAGAGAGAAAGATATAAAGTAAGAGAGAGAAATGTAGAGAGGTATAAAAAGAGAGAGAGAAAGAAATATATATAAGTAAGAGGGAGAGAAAAGTTGAGAGATGTAAACAATGAGAGAGAGAGGTATAGAGAGAGAGTGAGAGAAAGAGACACAGGAGAGGAACTGTACTATACACTCACACAGAGAGAGAGAGACAGGTGAGGAACTGTACTATACATTCACACAGAGAGAGAGAGACAGGTGAGGAACTGTACTATACACTCACACAGAGAGAGAGAGACAGGTGAGGAACTGTACTATACACTCACACAGAGAGAGAGAGACAGGTGAGGAACTGTACTATACACTCACACTGTGAGAGAGAGAGAGAGAGAGAGAGAGAGAGAGACAGGTGAGGAACTGTACTATACACTCACACAGAGAGAGAGAGAGAGAGAGAGAGACAGGTGAGGAACTGTACTATACACTCACACAGAGAGAGAGAGAGAGAGAGAGACAGGTGAGGAACTGTACTATACACTCACACAGAGAGAGAGAGAGAGAGAGAGAGACAGGTGAGGAACTGTACTATACACTCACACAGAGAGAGAGAGAGAGAGAGACAGGTGAGGAACTGTACTATACACTCACACAGAGAGAGAGAGACAGGTGAGGAACTGTACTATACACTCACACTGTGAGAGAGAGACAGGTGAGGAACTGTACTATACACTCACACAGAGAGAGAGAGAGAGAGAGAGACAGGTGAGGAACTGTACTATACACTCACACAGAGAGAGAGAGACAGGTGAGGAACTGTACTATACACTCACACTGTGAGAGAGAGAGAGAGAGAGAGAGAGAGAGAGAGAGACAGGTGAGGAACTGTACTATACACTCACACAGAGAGAGAGAGAGAGAGAGAGAGACAGGTGAGGAACTGTACTATACACTCACACAGAGAGAGAGAGAGAGAGAGAGAGACAGGTGAGGAACTGTACTATACACTCACACAGAGAGAGAGAGAGAGAGAGAGAGAGAGAGAGAGAGAGACAGGTGAGGAACTGTACTATACACTCACACAGAGAGAGAGAGACAGGTGAGGAACTGTACTATACACTCACACAGAGAGAGAGAGAGAGAGAGAGAGACAGGTGAGGAACTGTACTATACACTCACACAGAGAGAGAGAGAGAGAGAGAGAGAGAGAGACAGGTGAGGAACTGTACTATACACTCACACAGAGAGAGAGAGATAAGTGAGGAACTGTACTATACACTCACACAGAGAGAGAGAGACAGGTGAGGAACTGTACTATACACTCACACAGAGAGAGAGAGAGACAGGTGAGGAACTGTACTATACACTCACACTGTGAGAGAGAGAGAGAGAGAGAGAGAGAGAGAGACAGGTGAGGAACTGTACTATACACTCACACAGAGAGAGAGAGACAGGTGAGGAACTGTACTATACACTCACACAGAGAGAGAGAGAGAGAGAGAGAGACAGGTGAGGAACTGTACTATACACTCACACAGAGAGAGAGAGACAAGTGAGGAACTGTACTATACACTCACACAGAGAGAGAGAGACAGGTGAGGAACTGTACTATACACTCACACAGAGAGAGACAGGTGAGGAACTGTACTATACACTCACACTGTGAGAGAGAGAGAGAGAGAGAGAGAGAGAGAGAGACAGGTGAGGAACTGTACTATACACTCACACAGAGAGAGAGAGAGAGAGAGAGACAGGTGAGGAACTGTACTATACACTCACACAGAGAGAGAGAGACAGGTGAGGAACTGTACTATACACTCACACAGAGAGAGAGAGAGAGAGAGAGAGAGAGAGACAGGTGAGGAACTGTACTATACACTCACACAGAGAGAGAGAGACAGGTGAGGAACTGTACTATACAGTCACACAGAGAGAGAGAGAGAGAGAGAGAGAGAGAGAGACAGGTGAGGAACTGTACTATACACTCACACTGAGAGAGAGAGACAAGTGAGGAACTGTACTATACACTCACACAGAGAGAGAGAGACAGGTGAGGAACTGTACTATACACTCACACAGAGAGAGAGAGACAGGTGAGGAACTGTACTATACACTCACACTGTGAGAGAGAGAGAGAGAGAGAGAGAGAGAGAGAGACAGGTGAGGAACTGTACTATACACTCACACAGAGAGAGAGAGACAGGTGAGGAACTGTACTATACACTCACACTGAGAGAGAGAGAGAGAGAGACAGGTGAGGAACTGTACTATACACTCACACAGAGAGAGAGAGACAAGTGAGGAACTGTACTATACACTCACACAGAGAGAGAGAGACAGGTGAGGAACTGTACTATACACTCACACAGAGAGAGAGAGAGAGACAGGTGAGGAACTGTACTATACACTCACACTGTGAGAGAGAGAGAGAGAGAGAGAGAGAGAGAGAGAGAGACAGGTGAGGAACTGTACTATACACTCACACAGAGAGAGAGAGACAGGTGAGGAACTGTACTATACACTCACACTGTGAGAGAGAGACAGGTGAGGAACTGTACTATACACTCACACAGAGAGAGAGAGAGAGAGAGAGACAGGTGAGGAACTGTACTATACACTCACACAAGAGAGAGAGAGAGACAGGGTGAGGAACTGTACTATACACTCACACAGAGAGAGAGAGACAGGTGAGGAACTGTACTATACACTCACACAGAGAGAGAGAGAGAGACAGGTGAGGAACTGTACTATACACTCACACAGAGAGAGAGAGACAAGTGAGGAATTGTACTATACACTCACACAGAGAGAGAGAGAGAGAGAGAGAGAGAGAGAGAGAGAGAGAGACAGGTGAGGAACTGTACTATACACTCACACAGAGAGAGAGAGACAAATGAGGAACTGTACTATACACTCACACAGAGAGAGAGAGAGAGAGAGAGAGAGAGAGAGACAGGTGAGGAACTGTACTATACACTCACACAGAGAGAGAGAGAGAGACAGGTGAGGAACTGTACTATACACTCACACAGAGAGAGAGAGAGAGAGAGAGAGAGAGAGAGAGAGAGAGAGACAGGTGAGGAACTGTACTATACACTCACACAGAGAGAGAGACAGGTGAGGAACTGTACTATACATTCACACAGAGAGAGAGAGACAGGTGAGGAACTGTACTATACACTCACACAGAGAGAGAGAGACAGGTGAGGAACTGTACTATACACTCACACAGAGAGAGAGAGAGAGAGACAGGTGAGGAACTGTACTATACACTCACACAGAGAGAGAGAGAGAGAGAGAGAGACAGGTGAGGAACTGTACTATACACTCACACAGAGAGAGAGAGACAGGTGAGGAACTGTACTATACACTCACACAGAGAGAGAGAGACAGGTGAGGAACTGTACTATACAGTCACACAGAGAGAGAGAGAGAGAGAGAGAGAGAGAGAGAGAGACAGGTGAGGAACTGTACTATACACTCACACTGAGAGAGAGAGAGAGAGACAGGTGAGGAACTGTACTATACACTCACACTGAGAGAGAGAGAGAGAGAGAGAGAGAGAGAGACAGGTGAGGAACTGTACTATACACTCACACAGAGAGAGAGAGACAGGTGAGGAACTGTACTATACACTCACACAGAGAGAGAGAGAGAGAGAGAGAGACAGGTGAGGAACTGTACTATACACTCACACAGAGAGAGAGAGACAGGTGAGGAACTGTACTATACAGTCACACAGAGAGAGAGAGAGAGAGAGAGAGAGAGAGACAGGTGAGGAACTGTACTATACACTCACACTGAGAGAGAGAGAGAGAGAGAGAGAGAGAGAGAGAGAGAGAGACAGGTGAGGAACTGTACTATACACTCACACTGAGAGAGAGAGAGAGAGAGACAGGTGAGGAACTGTACTATACACTCACACAGAGAGAGAGAGACAGGTGAGGAACTGTACTATACACTCACACAGAGAGAGAGAGAGAGAGAGAGAGAGAGAGACAGGTGAGGAACTGTACTATACACTCACACAGAGAGAGAGAGACAGGTGAGGAACTGTACTATACACTCACACAGAGAGAGAGAGAGAGAGAGAGAGAGACAGGTGAGGAACTGTACTATACACTCACACAGAGAGAGAGAGAGAGAGAGAGAGAGAGAGACAGGTGAGGAACTGTACTATACACTCACACAGAGAGAGAGAGACAGGTGAGGAACTGTACTATACAGTCACACAGAGAGAGAGAGAGAGAGAGAGAGAGAGAAAGATATAAAGTAGGAGAGAGGTGTAGATAGAGAGATAGAAAGAAAAATATAAAGCAAGAGAGTGGGAGAGAGAGAGAAAGATATAAAGCAAGAGAGTGGGAGAGAGAGAGAGAAAGGTAGAGAGGCGTGTACAATAAGAGTGAAAGAGAAGCATGTAAAATAATAGAAAGAGAGAGAGAGAAAGGTAGAGAGACATACAGTAAGAGATAGAGAGATATAAAGAGGTTGACAGAACTGTACAGTGAAAGTGTGTGTGTGTGTGTGAGAGAGAGAGAGAGAGAGAGAGGTGGAGAGAGAGAGAGAGGTGGAGAGACCTGTACAGTGAGGGAGGGACAGAGCACAGTAGAGCGGCTAAAGCATGAGAGTTTTGAAGGGACAGAAAGTGGATGACTGAGCGACAGACTGTAGCGAGAGACGTCCAGAGGAAAACATGCTGAACGAGGGAAGCTGACAGCATCACACACACACACACACACACACACACACACACACACACACACACACACACACACACACAGGTAAGTTACACTGTCTTTTCTATCTGTTTGTGTCTATCTGTGTGTCATGCTGTTACAGGTGGAAAAATCCAGACGCTGGACAAACACCACACACATATTGTGTAGTGTGTTTTTAATTTTTTTTTGTACTGTGTGTGTGTGTTAATGTTTTTCTCCTATAATGAAAAATGCAGACAGGCAGGTTTGGCAGTCTTGACACATTGCTTGCTTTACAGGAAAAACCCGGACCTGTTCCGCATGTGTGTGTGTGTGTGTGTGTTGTGAGTGAACGAATTTGTAGACAGTATATTAGTTATTTAAATACAACACACTATGCAAATATAGTATTGAGACACTCAGAGCACTATGGCAAAACACACACACACACACAAACACACACACATACACACACCCTGTTAGTGCAGTAATGTTGTAATCTGAGGCTTTAGCTCAGGGTGTGTCTGTTGTTGTGACCCTAAACACACTCCATCCTGTTGCACTGGTGGCTATGACAGGTTATTAAAGGGATAGTTCAATAATGGCTAACAATTCGTAGCAGCGTCCTTTTAAGGGGGCAGGATAAAGACGGTGAAGTTGCCGTGGTGATATACGGCTTATGAGCAGTATGGGATGGTGTGTGTGTCTGTGTGTGTGTGTGTGTGTGTTCATGATAACATTTGCTACATATTTTCTTAGGGTAAGCACATCTATCCCAGTATGCTGGTTTCATGCTGAATTCCCAAATCTGTGGTCAGGTCGTTAAATGTGGCATAACGTTTCTATAGTAACAAGCTATCTGGAAAATCAGAGTACTGTTATTAGAGAGAGAGAGAGAGAGAGAGAGAGAGAGAGGAAGAGAAGTTGAGAGATGTATAGAGTGAGAAGGAGATCAAGAGAATGCCTTTAAAAGAGAAATGTAGAGATATAAAGGTAAGAGAGAGGGATAGAGAAAATGAAGAGATGTATAGAATGAAAAGAGAAATGGAGGGATGTGTAGAGTGAAAGAGGAGAGTGTGAGACTGAGAGAGAGAGAGAGAGAGAGAGAGAGAGAGAGAGAGAGAGAGTAATTACTGCTGTTTCTTTAGACCTGTATTGTCCTCCTGTTTATGGAAGGAGTCTCCGGTGTCAGGACTCAGTGATATATCATGAATGATAACCAGGAAACTCATTTGTTTCACGGAGAACCGTGAGATGCTAGGAAAAGCTGAATGAATGCTTTTTTTATGGGTGTGTGAGAGAGAGAGAGAGAGAGAGAGGGAAAGAACACAAGAAGTGATCTGTTCTCCTGTGATATGTAGCTGTGATGTGTTTGCTTAGGCAAAATGTACACAAATGTCAGGTGTGTGTGTGTGTGTGTCTGTTGAAATCTAAGGTGTGTTTCTTGTGCAGGATGGCGTCTACGAATAGCTCTCAGGAATACACACTGTGTACGCCAGATGACACACTGTGTGGTGAGTTCATAATAATAATAATAATAAGAAGAAGAAGAAGAAGAATATTGACTGTTGCATACTGATCACGTTGTTATTCCTCTGTGTGTGTGTGTGTGTGTGTGTGTGTTTCTGCAGAGATCCGTACATACGAGCAGGAAGTGATCGTAGTCCCTGTGCTGCTGTTGCTCAGCTTTATCGTGACGCTCATAATCCTGCTGCTGCTGCGCTTCTGTCCTGAGAAAGTGTACAAAGTACGCTTCAGGAGCGTGCGTCCAGCGAGCCACCGCCCCCCCAGGATCATCAACGGCATCGATGGTCAGTGATTACATCAGATTGTTCTGGTTTGTTTGTTCGTCCACTTCTGCTTGGATTGAATCCACAAGGTTAGACGAGGGGCCGAGACGAGGGCTGTGTTCCAAACATTCGTAAAATACAAATTATTGCTAGATAGTAAAAGAAACAGCATCTGAAACATCCGATTATGTGAGCTATACAAGCAGAGAAAAGTCATGAAAATAAATGAATCATTGGGAGGAGGTCAAATGATTAATTTTAATAAAAAAATTTTGTTTGAAGATAAATTGAAATTAATTGTGAAAGTAAATGAATCATTCAGCGGGAATCACATTTGAAAATAAATAAATCATCTGGGAGGGAGTCACATGTAAATAGAAATGAATCGTTAAGGGGGAATCATCTGTGAATCTAAATGAATCATTCAGAGGGAATCACATGTGAAAATAAATGAATCATATTGGTGGGAATCATCTGTGAATCTAAATGAATCATTCAGAGGGAATCACGTGAAAATAAATGAATCATATTGGTGGGAATCATGTGAAAATAAATGAATCATATTGGTGGGAATCATGTGAAAATAAATGAATCATACTGGGGGAATCATGTGAAAATAAATTAATCATTTGGGGGGAATCACATGTGAACATAAATGAATCATTTGGGGAATCATGTGAAAAAATGGATCATTTGGGGAGAATCACATTTGAGAATAAATGAATTATCTGGGAGGAAATCACATGTAAGAATAAATGAATGCTTTGAGAGGTAATCACATGAAAATAATTGAATCATTTGGGTGAATCATGTGAAAATAAATGAATCATTTGGGAAGAATCACATGTGAAAATAAATGAATCATCTAGGAAGGAATCATGTGAAAATAAATGAATCATCTGGGAAGGAATCATGTGAAAATCAGTGAATCATCTGGGAAGGAATCATGTGAAAATTAGTGAATCATTTGGGAGGGTATCACGTGTGAAAATAAATGAATCATCTGGGAAGGAATCATGTAAAAAGAAATGAATCATTTGGGGAGAATCACACGTGAAAGCAAATGAATCATCTGTGAGGGAATCACATGGGAAAATAAATGAATCACCTGGGAAGGAATCATATGAAAATAAATTATTCGTTTGGGTGGGAGAATCACATGTTAAAATAAAATGAATCATTTGGGAAGGAATCAAGTGAAAACAAATCAATTGGCAGAATAAAATCGTGTGAAAGTACCAGAAATATTTTGGTTTAATCTGTCTGTCTATCTGTTCTGTCTGTCTATCTATTTGTTCTGTCTGTCTATCTATCTGTTCTGTCTGTCTGTCTGTCTCTTTGCAGCTCCCCCGGGTCTGAATGCATTAGAAGGAGAGAGCATAGCGCTAGATGTGTCACCAACTTACGCCACGTTTTCATCATCATTGCGCGGTGGAGGACCTGCGCGTGGAATCGATAATCCTGTCTTCAGTAATGCCGCGTTGTTGAACCCCTGCGAGGCCCCGCGCCAGCGCCTGCCGGAGAAATTCAAGCTGGTGACATCGCTGCCAAGTTCATACGCACTGAAGGTGGACAGCAATGTGTCGCTCTACAGAGCACGTATGGAGAACCGCAACGTTGTGCTGCACGTGCTCAATGGTGAGTGGTTTATCTCACGTCTGTCTGTCTGTCTGTCATTGTACCTTTGCTACATCATAAAACGTTCAGTAAGATGCTTCCTGACACATAACCAGGGTCCTCCTAGATAGACACACTATATTGCCAAAAGTATTCGCTCACCTGCCTTGATGCCTATCTATGCTAGACATGAACTTAAGTGACATCCCATTCCTAATCCATAGGGTTCAATATGACGTCGGTCGACCCTTTGCAGCTATAACAGCTTCAACTCTTCTGGGAAGGCTGTCCACAAGGTTTAGGAGTGTGTTTATGGGAATTTTTGACCATTCTTCCAAAAGCGCATTTGTGAGGTCACACACTGATGTTGGACGAGAAGGCCTGGCTCTCAGTCTCCGCTCTAATTCATCCCAAAGGTGTTCTATCAGGTTGAGGTCAGGACTTTGTGCAGGCCAGTCAAGTTCATCCACACCAGACTCTGTCATCCATGTCTTTATGGACCTTGCTTTGTGCACTGGTGCACAGTCATGTTGGAAGAGGAAGGGGCCAGCTCCAAACTGTTCCCACAAAGTTGGGAGCATGGAATTGTCCAAAATGTCTTGGTATGCTGAAGCATTCAGAGTTCCTTTCACTGGAACTAAGGGGCCAAGCCCAGCTCCTGAAAAACAACCCCACACCATAATCCCCCTCCACCAAACTTTACACTTGGCACAATGCAGTCAGACAAGTACCGTTCTCCTGGCAACCGCCAAACCCAGACTCGTCCATCAGATTGCCAGATGGAGAAGCGCGATTCGTCACTCCAGAGAACGGCGTCTCCACTGCTCTAGAGTCCAGTGGCGGCGTGCTTTACACCACTGCATCCGACGCTTTGCATTGCACTTGGTGATGTATGGCTTGGATGCAGCTGCTCGACCATGGAAACCCATTCCATGAAGCTCTCTGCGCACTGTTCTTGAGCTAATCTGAAGGCCACATGAAGTTTGGAGGTCTGTAGCGATTGACTCTGCAGAAAGTTGGTGACCTCTTCGCACTATGCGCCTCAGCATCCGCTGACCCCGCTCCGTCAGTTTACGTGGCCTACCACTTCGTGGCTGAGTTGCTGTCGTTCCCAAACACTTCCACATTCGTGAGCGAATACTTTTGGCAATATAGTGTAGATAGATAGATAGATAGATAGATAGATAGATAGATAGATAGATAGATAGATAGATAGATAGATAGATAGATAGATAGATAGATAGATAGAACAGTAACTTGACTAATCACTCTCTACATCAGTGATGAGCTGAAAAGCCTCTCAGAATGCAGCACACAACACAGGCTCAGTGGAACCAGACAGACCTGTCTGTCTGTCTGTCTATCTGTCTGTCTGTCTGATGTCACTCTGTATACAACACCTGAATTGTAACCATCTATTCCTGTCTGTCTGTCAGACTCAGCGAGTGAGTCTGAGTGTGACTCCTTCCTTGGCTTCGCGTCCTTCCTGTCGGAGTTGGGTCCACATCCGTTCCTGCCCGAGCTGATTGGCGTCGTTTCGCTGCGAGCGCCGCTCATCATGGTCGTGGAGGAACTGGAGAACCAGGACCTGCTCAGCTACCTGTGGAAGTGCAGACAGGTGAGGACCTGTACTATACACTCACACTGAGAGAGAGAGAGAGAGAGAGAGAGAGAGAGACAGGTGAGGAACTGTACTATACACTCACACTGAGAGAGAGAGAGAGAGAGAGAGAGAGAGAGACAGGTGAGGAACTGTACTATACACTCACACTGAGACAGAGAGAGAGAGAGAGACAGACAGATGAGGAACTGAATTATACACTCACACACACAGACAGACAAACAGACAGACAGGTGAGGAACTGTACTATACACTCACACAGAGAGAGAGAGAGAGAGAGAGAGAGACAGACAGATGAGGAACCGTATTATACACTCACACTGAGAGAGAGAGAGAGAGAGAGAGAGAGAGAGAGAGAGAGAGACAGGTGAGGAACTGTACTATACACTCACACAGAGAGAGAGAGACAGGTGAGGAACTGTACTATACACTCACACAGAGAGAGAGAGAGAGAGAGAGAGAGAGAGAGAGAGACAGGTGAGGAACTGTACTATACACTCACACTGAGGGAGAGAGAGAGACAGACAGACAGACAGGTGAGGAACCGTACTATACACTCACACTGAGACAGAGAGAGAGAGAGAGAGACAGACAGACAGA